>NC_056735.1:1966257804-1966360779 GCF_019279795.1 Protopterus annectens
AGGAAGGGACTGTGGCAGTCAAATTACCATAAGGGGCAGGAAACAGACATGCTGGCTTTTAAATCATCAACCTCATGGTAGGAAGAGTGGAAATGTCCAACAGAACTAAACAACCAAACATGAATTCAGACAATAAACCTAGTAGGCCACAGAACTACATGCGTACAGACAGCTATTTAGTTCAAGAACATAATGCACTTGCAACAAAGTGCTTTAACAATTCTGACAGAATCTAACCATCCACAACCCTTTTACTCATTTTTCCACGAGGCCAAGATATCACGTCAACATTGGTAATCTAGAATATTAGAATAAAACAACTCTTTAAAGTCTTTGGAAGTCACAGGAAATGGCTACCTGCAGTATTTAACTCATTAACACCTATGTGAAGTGGAAAGTCACACCTCTAGCAGCCTACACACCTTGCATTCCAGAGTATTTTCTGAAAATAAAGAAAAGCACAAGACAAACAAATGGAAGTATTTTTTGAACAATAAAAGCTGTTAAAACTGCACAAATAGCAATGTTATCAGTAAGAAATAGTCATTACAGTAATAGTCAATGCATTCATACACTTTTCCATAAACACTGCTTTATAATGCACACAAACCCAAAATTATATTTTTAGTGTTCACAAACTGTCATATCTTGAAAACTATACAAACTAGACATTCTTGTTGGAACATTTCTGTTAACCAGGCATAAACCCTCACATGACAAGAAATTCTTCTATAAGTGCATGTTTAGTGAGAGATTAACAAATACAAACGCATATGTTTCATTGTATAATTAACACATAATGGACACCTCTAAAAACATACAACTTATAATACAAATATCAAAGACAGTTTGCTTCAACATTATTTTCATAATCACTAACAGACAACTTGCAATATTTCCAGTATATTAGCATATAAACCAGAATTTTCATTAATTATCCTGTCTCCCACATTGGTGTTTCATACCATATACCTCAATAAAATGTAGGACTCTCAGTTATGAAAATATGAATAATATGTGGTAAACAAAATTAATTTCTCCACTGCAGGGCATCCTAACCAGGAAGTGTAATCGAACTGGCAGAAAAAAAGTTTTAAAATTCAATTAAAAAAGAAGTTATGCACTCACCATAACATTCCATCTGAGTAGTTGCACTTCATTTGTCTTCAGCTTGTGGGTTACAGATCCGTATTGGATCAGAGCCGCCAACTTTTACTAGCATCAGCTCCGAGCTCCAAACTCTTCCCCTTACCCATAATACACCTTTCACTGCCTTCCATTCCCAGATCAAGTTTGCTGAACCTTATACTGAGAAAATTTACTTGTGACCTATACTGCAGCCCATAGGGTGATCATATTGCCAAGGTCCAGGGGAAGGAGGAAGGGAACGGTTGAAGACAAATGAAGTATAACTACTCAGATGGAACATTATGGTGAGTACATAACTTCTTTATCTGAAGTAGTTTACTTCATTTGATCTTCAACCTGTGAGACAGAGTCCCCAGCTACTAAAACTCCTGGGAGGCCCTCATGGAAGGATATTCCAGAGCACCTCGGAACCAAAGGATGCTCTCCTTCTGGAAGTCAAATTCAATTTGTAATGAGAAATAAACATATAAGATGAGGACCAAGTAGCTGTAGAACAAATATCATCCAAAGACGCTCTAGACCAAAAGGCCGCAGACGTAGCCATGAACCTAGTGGAATGAGCTTTCACCTGAGCTGGAGGAGACATGCCTCTGTCATTATAAGACCTGCAGGATGCAAGAGGAAATCCATCTAGCTATAGTGACCTTGGAGATAGGTTTCCCCAAAAAGGGTTTAGATACAAACAATTGATCAGATTTAAGGAAAATGTTTGTCCTGTGCAAATAGAATCATAACTGTCTATGAACATCCAACATGTGGAGTTTGTATTCCATCTTGTTAGTATTAGGAAAAAACACAGGCAAATTGATGGTCTGATATTGACTGGTGATGCAGCCTTAGGAAGAAAGGATAGACTGGTTCGAAGGGAAACCTTATCTTTGTGAAAAATCATGTAAGGAATTTTGATAGACAAGGCCTGTAATTTTGAAACCTCTTTTGCAAAGGTAATAGCCAGCAGAAAATATGTTTTCCAAGATAAAAATTTCAGATCTGCAGTTGTAGCAGGCTCGAAAGGCGGAGTGACCAGAGCTTGAAGAACCATAGTCGGGTCCCATGGGGGAAATGGATCTTTGACCAGGTGGGGGGTATAACAAAAAGGTGCCTTTGACAAAGGCTTTACACAGTCTAAAAGAAGCTAAAAGAGGCAGAATTCTCACCCACATGAGAATGAGAGATGGCAGCCAACTGAACTTTGACAGTAGAAGAACTAGCTCCATGTTGAAAAATATCAGCTAGAAAATCAAGAATAGCAGAAATAGGAGCCGTGAAAGGGTCTAAACTCCTTTGAGAGGCCCAAAAAGAAAAACATTTCCACTTGCTGCTATAAACTTTCCTGGTTGAAGACTTATGAGCAGACACTAAAATAGATCTAGCTGAGGAGGATAGTCCAGGAGTCCTAGCAATCATGGGAACTGGAGCAGCCAAGCTGTGAGGTTCAGGCTGTCCAGATTCAGATGAGGCACCCCCGAAGGGTGTGAAATTAAATCTTGAATGTGATCTAGGAGCCAGAAGGTGAGACCAAAGGAAGGGAACCATACCTGGCGAGGCCAGAATGGGGCAATGAGGATCACTTTGCTCCCCAGTCAACGAACTTTCTGTAGAAACCTCGGAATAAGAGGTACTGGCAGGTAAGCATACAGGAGACCGGGAGGCCAAGCATGAACTAGAGAGTCTCTGGGGGACTCCCCCGGCAGGGGGTTTAGAGCGAAAAACTTGCTGCACCTCGCGTTGGAAGGAGATGCGAAGAGATTGCAGCAAGGTTGATCCCACTTGCTGAAGATCTGTTCCGCTACTGACAGATTCAGAGACCACTTGTAAGGCATCAGAATGGTCCGACTTAGCCTGCCCGCTAGGATGTTGTACAGTCCCGGAATGTGCGTTGCGATGAGAAAGCAACTGTTGGAGATCTCCCAATTCCCACACTCTCATGGCCTTGCAACAAAGGGGGTAAGATCTGGTTCCTACCTGTTTGCTGACATACCAGACCACTGACATGTCTGACTGAATAGCAATCGTCCCCAGAGAAAGAGGCATGAAGGGCCTGCAATGCTAGAAGGACCGCCCTTATATCTCTAGGACATTTATATGCAAGCTAGACTCTATGGGGGACCACAGGCCTTGGATTGTCCTGCCCGAACAATGCCCCCCCCCACCCAAGTTGGGAGGCATCCGTGGTCACTGTGGTTTGGGCCGGAGGTGGAACAAAAGGTCGTCCCTCCAAAATGTCCAGAGAGATCATCCACCATATGAGGGATGACCGACAGACTCGACTGAGTTGAATTGGAGATGTCAATGGCATTTCCAACAGGGACCATTGTACAGCTAGAGTCCACTGTAGAATTCTCATGTGTAACCGAGCACATGGGAGAAGAGTTATGGTCTCCGCCATCAAGCCTAAGGCCCTCAACACCGATTTCGCCATTGGAAGATGAGAATGGTAGATCAGGGAAACATGCATCCTCGGGTTTAGAACTCTCTCCGAGGTCAGGAATATTTTGCACTATCCTGGCATCAATGTAGTCTATCACCTGTACAGGATCTACAAGAGATTTGGATGCATTTACTTTGATCCCCAAATGCAGGGCGAGAGTCAGGAAATGATCCCTGGTTTGGGAGAGTATACGCCTGGTGAGAGCAGTGAGGAGGCAATAATCCAGGTACGGATAGACCTGAATCCTCTGAAGCCTCAGTTGAGCCTCTACCACCACCATCACTTTGGTAAACACCCTGGGGGCTGTGGTGAGTCCAAAGGGTAGGGCTTGAAATTGGTAATGATAGACTCCTGGCTGGAAGTGGAGGAACCTCCTGGAGCTTCTGTGGATTTTTATGTGATAGTAAGCATCTTGGAGGTCTAACGAGCACATCCAGTTTTTCTCTTGCAGGTATGGCATGATGGACTGTAATGTAACCATCCGGAACTTCTTTTTGGCAACTGACAGGTTGAGGGCAGAGAGGTCCAGAATGGGCCTCAAGTCCCCCTTTTTCTTTGGCACCAAAAATAACCTGGAGTAGAAGCCCGAAACAGACTGATATGTGGGGGCGGTTTTGATGTCTCGTTTTCCTAGCAGCTTGGAAATTTCCTGTGCTGCTGCCTCCTTTTGTCTGGGAGATTTGGAGGAACCCATGAAGGGGATAGAGTACCCTCTGGATATGATTTGAAGCACCCAGCGATCAGTTATGGACTCCCATGTCACAAGGTGCAAGGACAATCGTCTCCAGACTACCTCCAGAGCAGAGCAGTTGGGCAACCCCTCAGGGTTGCTGCCTGGGTCTGTCCGAGAAAGGTTTTCGAGACCCAAAGTTCCTCAGACTCCCTCTGCCTCTGGGCCAGTGTCCATTCTGTTCCCCTCTGCCTCTGGTGGAAGAAGACCCCTGAGTGTCCCAGGAATACTGACACTTCCAGAACCACATCTTCTTTTGCCCTCACTGATTCCGGGAAAAAGAACTTGGAGGATTAGAGAAGTGGATCCTGATGGCAGACAGTGTCTTCCCGTCCTGCTCACTCTGGACTAATGTCTCTCTGACAATCTTACCAAAGAGTGTAGAGCTGTCATAAGGGGCATTGGCAAAAGATGCCTTGAAGGGTTCAGAAAATTGACAACCTGAGCCAGGCGTTGCACCTCATGGACACGCCAGACCCAGCCGCCCTAGCCACTCCTTCCATAGCATGGGAAAGGAGTCACATGGACGTGTTAGATACTGCTTTTAAAGTGGCCATCCTAGCAGAGAACAAAGCCTTGTTCTCCTGCAACATGGACTTGGGGTAGACTCCTCCAGCTCCTTTACCAGGTCGCACTGGAGTCTGGTGACATGGGCCAAGTAGTTCAGCACCCTAATCGAAAAGGTAGCTGAGGCATACAACTGCTTCCCTAGGCAGTCTATCAGTGACTCTCAGTCAGGAGGGTGGACTGAGGAACACTCTTGAGCAAGTTCCTTCTTAGTGGCTGCTGCTACCACCATAGCATCTACGAGGGGAGCCCTTATTCTAAGCTGGCCTGTCTATGGGGGGGGGGGGCTTAGAATCTTGTCAGGTCTTTTTCGGGTAGGTTCCATGGTGTCGGTTTCCTTCAATGCCTGTGAGGTGACTTGATCCACCAAAGGATCCGTGAGAGGGGACACCCAGGAAGTAGATGGGCCCGTGCCGAAAGCCTCCAGGAACACAGACTCATCAGAAGGTTTGGGGTCTGACCAACCTCCCCGTTGGCGCAGGATCTCCAAGAGGTCTCCAAAGGAGACCTCCTTGGGAGGTGACCTAGGGGAACCCTCTCCATTATCTAAGTCCGTGTCCTCTGTGTGGGACTCAGGGGAGTCCAAGTGCCTCCTCTTGCACGCATGCTTGTGAGGTAACTCTTCGGTGGGGCTCTCCAGGGGGAGGTCACAATCCATTTGTTTCTCAAGGGGAACCATCTGGGGCTCTTCGAGCACAGGCTGTCCCTCTGATAAAACGATGGGGACCATAGTCAGAGCCAAGGGGATCTTGGAAGGAGTCTGAGGGGGGCAGTCAGGGGTCTCAATCCAGTAGAGAGAACCCTTTCTACCATGAATGCCTAAGGAGAGCAAACCTCCTGAGAAACCAATATGGAGGCCGGTCTCCCCTGGTACGATGAGAGAATCGGAGCCGGATCGGAGGTGGATGGAGCTCCAAGGGAGGGAACCTGGCTCAATAAAGTCTGAGCCGATGAAAAAGATTCCACTCCCTCAGATCCAACACCCAATCTCCAGCTCTAAGAACAGCTCAGATCAGAGCTGATTGGATCCAAAACACTCCAGGCAGCTGTCATCATCGAGGAAGCAGGTACCGTCGGCGCCGACCCCCTGACCAAAGCCAACCTCGGATCGGAGTACTCCAAACCCAAAGGTCAGATCGGAGAAGGAGATATAGATTGAAAAAATGAAAGCGAGCTCCCCCCTCCTGAGGAGTGGGGGGTGGCAAGACCCCCATCTGGATCTGTGTACGGATAAATCACATCACTTTATCCAGATCCATGTCAGACAAGGAGCGGGTTGACCGTGACAAGGCCACAGACTCCGACCTGGCAGGTCGGGGCACAGAGGCCCGAGAAGCTGGATGTGTCTCCTCTGGCTCTGGAGAGAACCTTGGAGATCGGAGCCAAGGGGAGTCACAGATCCATGGCGTCTTAGTCAGAGAAGCGAGGTCCAGAGACCTCTTTCTCTTTTCCCTTGTCTTCGACTCTCTCTCCCTCTCTCTACCTCTTTTCAGCTCTGCTACCACAGGCTTTGGTATAGGAGGTTGAGTCCCAGCCTGGGAGGGAGGAGCAGCCAGAGGAAGAGAAGAGGGAGAGGCAGCCACAGCAGCCACTGTGACTGAAGCCAGAGACAAGAAACAGAGTCTGAAGGAGGAAGAAGGCCTTTGAGGGCCAACTTGGCCTCCCTATCTTTAAGGGCGCGGGGGTTGAAGCCCGCACATATGCTACAGTCCACACTCAGGTGGGCCATGCCCAAGCACAAAACACAGTGTGAACATCCTCTGGCCACACACTGTGCAGCACTTGAAAACAAGCTTTTCAGCCATACTTACTTATTAGAAAGATAACCTTAATAAAAAAAACAGGCAGTTTCTTTCTATCACTCACACTCACTCGTATACAGAAAAACAGAGGGGGGAGGGGAAGACACTGGTGGCTCGGCACACAAACTTAATATACCCAAATGGACAAACAATTGCACAATATCACAAAAGTTACATTTAGCACTTTTGCCCCAAACATAGCAACGTTTTGTGATATTGTGAGCTTGTTTGTCCATTTGGGTGTACTAAAAGTATGAGGCACCAGTGTCTCCCTGGTGTATTTTGTTACATTGGAGTTGCTTATTCACCCTGTTGACTCTCATTTGTTTTTTGGAATTTTGATGGATGTTTCTGATATTTTTCGGGCTGATGTATATACTAATACTTCATTAATATTTTTGATAGGGGCCTCATGACTGCTAACCTTTTTTTCCATCACGGTCTACCCAATATTACAAATCCTGGTAAGGTCTTCAGAATTCATTATGATGAGTCCAGTAAACCAATTCTGGGTGGAATCCTGTAACCTACAGCTCTCCCATTTTCTTTATCTTGCTTAACCCTCTACCTTTAGAAAACCTCATGAGAACTTCTTGATGGTTGATTTTTTTTCTCTCTCTAGCATCTGATTTTGTTAATGTTGTCCATGTCCCTTCTGTGGGTATCGGACTCTCAAACTATGCTTTGCCTATAGAGAGCAATTACATTAATTTTTGCTGTAGTTCTCTAACCCTCCCCCCCATGGCCATACATTTCAACTGTCCAGATATCCAAAGTGTGTCCCGATTTTTGACTATTTCTGATCTGTTACTCAAAATTTGGAGTTTTCTGGGAAATCATTGAGGATTGAAGTCACTAAATAATACTAAATAACAATATCCTTCAGAAAATACATAATAAAGCAAAACCTGTTATTCTAGTAATTGATACATTTATGGGAGCAATATTTAAAATCTATCCTTATTTCTGGCCTTTACCCCCCCCCCCCCCCCATTATTTTTGGCTTTGTCCAGATTTCTTGCACTGAAAGTTGGAGAGGTATGCCCACGTTAACTGTAATTGTCTCATGCCCTCATAATTCCAATGATTTTGGGCTAATTTTTCCAGGTACAATAAAAAACTCCCAGTGCTGTTGTTCGGGAATAGTCATTTTAAGTGTGTGGCCTTATTTACTTTTATCTGCTTTTACTGCACTAACTTGAAGCCTCCATCCCAGCAAAGCACATTTAGAAAGTCTTAAACAGGCAGCTAATTAGAAATACCTATGTTGTACAACTTTTAACATGTGACATATGGATAAGCTATACATCTAAAGTTTAATTTCATTTTTAACACAATCCTCATTTAATGATGAAAAAAGTCTCTATTATGGAATTATGAAAAAAAATACTACTACTGCTACACAAAAAAATTGTCGTCATTTTTATACCAAGTGGAAGTACAGAACAAACTAATATCTTGCCAAAAGCACATACTCTATCAAACAATGGTCATGTAGCTAGTGATCACTCCCTTAAAACCTCCTATACCTTCTTACTGAGAGGCCATGCACCAATTTTACAATGGGGAAATACAGTCATATGCTTATTTCATACTGATAAAAGCTTGGTGCCTTTACTTTAAATGGCAACCAGAAGACAGTGGGGAAAAGTGTGATGTCAATACTCATACAGAAAGGATTAGAAGAAAGCTAATGGTATGATGTATAGGAACATGGCACCACAAAGAAAAGGAGATTACCAAGATGGCAAACATGGAAAGGAGTACATGAATACTATAAAGCAGTGCTTTTTTTTCATGGTAGACATTTTAAATAAACCAGCAGCAGAACCACTGTGCAAAACTGGTTAATTTCAGAGCACAGGGGCAAGCAAAACTGTACTGGAAATTACAGTATTCCTGACATGAAACTGCCACAGCAAAAGTGTGCAGTAGCCCTTTTTCTTTGACTGCATATTTGTGTGTTTCACATTTTTAATATAACAAGGTAAACCCACTAGGCATAAGCCTCATTTTAGGGGTGACTCCAGAGTGCTGACTAGCCAAGTGACTTGCTGAGACATGTAGTAGACAACTGGAATCAAACACTAGACTACAGGATGAAACTTTAGCAGCTCATACCTTCAGTTCTCCATGTTAAATACTACGATCTCTCTGTGAAGTTATCGTTAAAAGGACAGCAGTAGCCATATTAATTCGAAACTCACTGAAGACAGACATCTCATTAGGACGCCATTCTTGTTCCATCTTAAATGGCAAGCAGTCATTTTGCAAGTTCATGGTATAGTACTGAGGGTCATGGCCATAAGCTGCTGCCCAGCTTACTTTCGAGAGTTTGCGTCTACATTCCTTTTCAGCTTAATTCACTTGACCAGTCCAAAGCCCCTTGGTATAGGCATTCATACCTAGTGAATTTTGTCTTGCTAGAAATTGCTGAAAAGATTATGGTAAGTTTACCGGAGTAATTTGGAGCTCTCTGACTGTAGTCACTGACCATGCATGTGTTTGGAGGGTGGAGTTACATAAGGTTTTATTACTGCCTAGTAAATATGGTCCAACCCTTGTTTGACGCTTCTACCCAGAATGTCATGCTTCTCATCCAATGCAATGCAGAATTCAATCTATAAACATCAGTATAAATGAAATCAGCAGCCTTCATAACTCTCAAGGGCAACATATATTGAAATACATTAAAATTGATGCACAAATGTTATAAAATAAATGCATTTGGGCATTCACATTTGGTGAGTTCTTTGCAGGCGTTATCCAGGGGTGGCCTCGGTGGTGCAGCAGTGTCGTTGCCTCACAGCAAGTGGATCTCTGGTTCGATTCTCAGCTGGGGTACCTTCTGTGTGGAGTCTGCAAGTCCTCCCTGTGGTCATGTGGGTTTCCTCTCAGTGCTCCAGTTTCCTTCCATGTTCCAAAGACATGCAGGAGGTGGATTTTACACTCTAAAGTGGTTGTAGGTGAGTTTGTGTGCAAGCGAGTGAGTGGTGCAAATGAAGTACAGAGGCAGGCCTACCCACCCGACGGTGTAAACCTTGGCTCAAGATGATTCTCACTGCACAAGCGACACCCCAAGCCAATGTACAAAATGAGAAAAGGGGCTGAGGATGGATGAATCCAAGTTCTTTTGGAAGAATACTACATTGAAACCTAAATACTTAACTGCTGAAATACATTATATAACACTGTTCTGCTGCCATTCAGTCAAATTAATTTCACTACTGATGAAAGTTGAAAGCATACGGATGAAGACATTTTTAAAACATGTTTTATTAATATTGTCTATTCACATAGTATGGACATAGTAAAGTCACATCTTCCATTCATACTTTCACTTCATGAGTACATTATTTACAAGCTATGATAAACTACTCAGTTGTCAGGTGACTGAAACCAAGAAGAATGCAATGCTGTAAGAGTGGAACTTAAGGAATGTAGCAAAAGAAGGCAGACCTGTTTTTAAGCAGCCTCTTACCACAACATACAGCTGTATGCTTTTTTCCACTAAAGACAACTACCTCTTGCATTCCAACTACGCAGTTACCCACTCCTTTCGACAACCCAGCCTTAAAGAAACTGCAGAGGAATGCTGTGGGTTCCAGCTAGGAGTGTACATTTCTGTTCATTCTCTCCATCCTGCGATGCCTGTGTTTAGTTTTATACATCTTATACAGTTATGTCCATCTTTCCTGCTTTAGTCATTAGCACTTCAACACATATCCTGCAAAAAACTTCTCTCTCTTTCAAAAGTCCACTTCCACACTGAACTGTCAAACAGCAGTTTTGGCATTTATGAGCCTACCTTGCTGATCATCTTCTCCTTTTGTTTTTTTTCCCCATTAGGGGTCAGCACAATGAAACAATGGTCTGCAGAACAATAGGAGTGAAGTTTTACAGTGTCAAGTTGCCCACAAGCACCCAATATTCTACAGAAGGCACAGAAACACACACAACCACACCTAGGGCCAATTTAGAGTGTCCAATCCATCTGCAGTATGTCTTTGGGATGTGGGGGGAAACTGGAGAACCCAGAGGAAACCCACTTGACAGCAGGGAAGACATGCAGACTTCCCACAGAAGGCACACCAGCCATGAATCGAACCGGAGCTCTCTTGCTATGAGGCAGCAACGCTAACTGCAGCACCACCACGGCCGCCCTTGGAACCTACCTGCAGATACTATTTTTAATTGCGAATTGGCTAGCTTTTAAGGTTCTGTGAAATGTTTCCTTTCCTTACTACCCAAATCACACTGGTTGGAAAAAAACAGTCCCAACGTCAACAGGCTTTAGAAACCGGTACCTCTGAGATAAAGGCATCTGATACAAATAGATTACTTATACATTATACATTACTTCTATGTATAATATGGTGCATTTTTTTTAATTTCTGTCTTGATTAACTTTGTACTTAACTGTTATGTTTTGTTTATTGTTACTGGAGCTTTTCTCCTCGGGTGTCTGCCAATAAAGGGCCGTTGGGCCAGCCAGACTAACCCGGTTAAGAAAAGGCAAATTTACAATTGTACAGTTGCACAGCTAAAGTGTGTGTGCTTTAGCAACATTTCTGATCCTGAGGCATACCTATCAGATGCAAAATGATTAACAGTGAAAAATACCCAATCAGTATTTGGTACTGCATCTGATCTGGTTTAGTTACTAATAAAAACTCTGACTTCTGTCTTAGCTACTGAAATGCATTTTGTAGGGGGAAGTAGAAAGAGTTGCAATGTTTTTGCTTTGTGAAATGTTCTGTGATGTTTGCAAATACATAAGAAATCAGAGTTCTGTATGCATCTAACTACTACTTTTAAGTAAAAACCTCAATCTAATGCCATAAAATATGTATTAGCATGTCATAATTTTTGGACTGGTAACAAATACCATTCTATGCACAGAGATGAACTGTAATGCTATAAAATAAAAAAAAAAGGGGGAGGCATAGTGATACTAGATACTGAGCAATACAATGCATCCATGTTATTAATGTTAAGTGATCAGGATACATATACTGAGATTTCACACAGACTGTTACTTGGAATATTAAATAGAATTAAAGACGAGATATACGACATGTTGATGTGTCGTCAAATCAGTAAGGAACTCTATGACTTTAATGTAGAATCTCCACAGATACCACATATAAAAGCACTACCTAAGATGCATAAGGAAATACTTCCACCTCCTCTCAGGCCCATAGTAGATGGTGAAGGATGGGCCACACAGAACATCTCTATATTTTTAGAAAAGAGCTTGAGGCCCATCATGAACCAGATTCCCACCATATTAAGAGATAGTTACCAGCTATTAGAGATGTTGGATAATCTTGGTGTAGAACTAATACCTGGGGTTCATATGTTAATTACCTTGGATATACAAAGTCTCTTTGCTTGTATCCCCAATGACCAAGGAATACAAAGCATTAGGGAGCTGCTTCAATTCTACCCTGAAATTAGTAGAAATAAGAATATACTCATATGTCAGCTGTTGGATATGGTTCTTTCTAACAATGTTTTCTCCTTTTCCAACCATATCTACCTACAGAAGTGGGGTGTTGCCATGGGCACACCCTGCGCTAACACCTACGCCAACTTGGTTGTGAATTGGTGGGAAAGAGAACATTTATTTAATCATCATATGTTTAAGAACATTGTTTTGTATTCTAGATTTGTAGATGACATCATAATCATATGGGAGGGTACAAGGGAGCAGTTCTCCAGTCTGTTACAACATATGGAAAGCACCACAAGTTTCCTTAGGTTCACTATGGAAGCATCCTCCACTGAAATCAATTTTTTGGATCTCAATTTAAGGATAGAAGAGGGGAAAATTATATCCAGCATCTATAGGAAAAGTTGCTGGAAGAATGCTTTGCTCAGCTTCGATAGCATGCACCCCAGGCATGTCTTCAGAGGCATAGTAAAAAGTCAGTTTACCAGACTCAGTAAACTTTGTAAAAGACAGTCAGATCTCATGACAGAGGCACAGGTAATGGAACAATTGTTCCTGGAAAGGGGATATGATAAAAAAATGGTAAGGGAGATAAAAGATCAAATACTTAAGGATATGGATAGGCCGTTATTGGAGAGGGGTGGTTGGAGATTTTACAATAATGGCAAGAAGAGATCAAGTTTCAAATTCCAAGAAAGGATGCAGTTCCTGACCACATATACTAATGACAATAAGAAAATTATACAAATTATAGGACAGCATTGGCCGGTATTGACGGTGGATGAGAGAACAACAAAATTAGTAGGAGAAACTCCAAGATTTATTTATAGAAATAATAAAAATCTTAAAAGGTTGTTATGTAAGACACATAAGAAAGAGATGAATTTAGTTCCAGAACCTAACATCAAAGGAACCTTTGCATGCAATCAATGTAACATGTGTCAGTTTATTACAGGGGTTCAGGAGTTTATGCATCCAACCTTGAAATATGAGTTTAAACCTAGTTTCTATGCCTCATGTAATACTTGCAATGTCATCTATTTAGCAACATGTGAAAGCTGTACAGCATTCTATATAGGACTCACAAAGAGAGAATTCAGAAAGAGAATATACAACCACATATACGATATCAAGAAAAATAATGAAACTAATGCGCTGGCCAAGCACATAAAGCAATATGCATCACACAGCTTTAGGTTCAGGATACTACAAATAATTGAAAAGGATAGAAATGGAGGAGAAACAGTGAATATCCTTGAACAAAGGGAACTATACTGGATTCTAAGGATGAGAGCACACTATCCACCTGGTCTGAATCAGTATGTTCCTATGAGACCTATGTTAAGATAAGATCAGTAATGAAGGTTAGATAGGTTGGTTTGCATATTTTGGTCAGTGTAGATTATGTGTGATGATATACAGGAAATTCACTCATTTGTTCTTATGGGTTGATATATATATACACATTCTCCTATGGACTCTATGTTGTGATATTTCATGAATTATATTTATATTTACATTCAAATTGTAGCATCAATGATACAATAAATTCAATATTTTGTATATATATCTTTCATACATTTTCTTATTTATTTACATATATAGGTATTTATACATATATGTACATATATATATATATATTTTCATATATATCTATACAAGATATCTTGTCAATATTTTATACTGAATATATACATGTTTACAGGGCTATTGGTAATTGATTAGTTTATATTATCATATTTATATATTATGTTATTTCGTACACTAGATGTGCTATAAGATATGATCTAATAGCCTAGAAGCAGTTGGCTGGATCCATAAAAAAGATCTACTTCTATGCATAATGGTCTAATGGCATATTCAGCAACAAATGTAGGAAATGACATGGAGCACTCAGCACTTTATGTAATAATAGTTATGTTGATATATGTAGTTGTCTATTTATTCATTCATATATTTATTCATATTTTTATCTATTTGTTTATTGATTCATTTTTATATATTTATTAGTCTATATATTTATTGGTTTGTATATGGGCCAATATATACATGTCTGTCAGGCACTAATATACATTCATAAGACATAAAGTAAGAAGTTGAAGGGATAGAAGGCAATTTGGACCTGCCATGATATGTATCCTAATAAGGAACAATATAGAGCACTATGCACTTTACTATAATAATATATCGTTTTTTTACATATAAGTATCTATATACATATTTATTTGTTTATTTGTTTATCTATTTATTGATTTATTTATTATTACTTTTTGTATCAATTGACAGACAAGAATTGATATATATACATTATTGGTTATGCAAAATATATGAGAAGTAGATAAATCAAAGTGTCAGTTAATGAGGCTTCTGACTTGGGATAAGGGCTAGCTATGCAAAGAAATACCTCGAGGTTTACTGATGCATACTTTTGCTAGACTGTTTTATTCTTTTTCTTTTCTTTTTGGTTTATATATGCTGTTTCATCTTACTGTTTATTGGTTTTATTTTATTGTATTCTATTGTATTTAATATGACTATATACTGTTGATCTATTTACTTATATACTCTGATATATAAGTATTTTATACATATGTATACTCTGATATACAATACTGCAGAACAGAGGAAAACTGATTTACTGGATTAAGTATAGATCCATTGTGACTAAGAGCTAGTTATACTGTTTGATAGAGACAGGTGTTTTTAATTAGCAAGGTAATTGCATTAATTAAGGGATGTAATATACTATTTAAACTGAGCTGCTTCAATGTATATTGAAATCTGATGAAGCGTATGATGAATACGTGAAAGCGCTCATTTCGTTGTTCTCTGTTTTTTGGAATAAAGAAGAAGTTTTGCTTTATCCTGGACTGATTTTCATGCTGTGAAAATAGTGACTGAAGTAGCCGTTTTGTTCTGGTTCACTTGTGTTCTACATTTGCAATGCTATAAAATATGTGGCTGTATGTCTATTATTTTAACAAATTTTTACGTGTATTGACTAGTTATCGCCCCCTGGACTCTAAAGCAAAAGCACAGTTGACAAGTAAAAGTATAACACATAAGAAATTGCATTTATTTGCTGTGTTTAGGTAGCGAGAGGAGACCACAAGAGTCCTTTTTTCAGAGAAGACATTTAAAGATTCAGAGATGCAGAAAGTAGCAGAAAACTGCAGTTCAAAAACATTACAGAAAATGCACTGACATTAAGAGATATCACTCCAGAACAGCTGCGATACATTTTAGTCAGATTATTATAATAGAGGCAAGTTTTACCAAGCAACACAAATGTAAATGTAAAGGGGTTAGTTCAAAAGGGCTGACGTAAATACAAATGAAACATACATAAGTGATATGAAGAATGCAAACAGCCACAACACGGCATCTGGGTAGCAAGAAACTATGGCAACAGTAGTGCATTCACCTATAGTGGGAAGGGAAGCATGGCTGTGTGCGCAACGGATTGAAAAAGAAACTTTAAAGGTGAATCTTTAGCTGAATTAGGAAAGCAGGAAGCAGTGAAAGGCTTCTAAGGTGTGAGGGAACAAACTACTTATCTTAAGGGCCTCTTGCCATGGAGATCATTCTTTTCTGTTTCAACTCTAGACCTAACCTTTTATATGTTTACAAGTATTGCCACTTCCTGATTTCCCATACAATTGTCACTCCCTTAAAAATCATACACTAACAGCACATTACATCTATTTGTAAATCATTTTCACAGTGTCAAACTCTCCTGCCTAATCAAAGCATAGCAAACATTTCTCAGTGCTTGGTCACTATTTGGTAAAACAGCCTTTGGCTAAACTTAATTCTTCTCTCATCGCACCAGTACTTATAGCACAATATGTGTGCACTTTCTTGTAATACCCATTCCTTCTCATTATATTGTGATGTCTTTTGGGACTAGATTCCTTAACTTGCCATTTAATAACTGGCAGCACATGAATGATCAAGGTATACAAAACCAAACTGTGCTATTAATCTAGCAAGCACTGCAGTGGCATGATTAACTATTCTTTGTCACTTGTTATTCATTTTCATTCACAGCATTTTTATAACCAAGCGAGACAGATGACATTTAGGAGCATTGTGATAAATGTCGTGGTAAGAAACAAATGTACTGTCATGGTTCATGAAAATACACTATGCAGGAGTTTGTTAGCGGTCTGCTAGTAATTATGAACGTGTGTAGTATTTCCATATGTACATTAATATTTCCAAAACACGCAAATTATAGGATATCAGATTAAACCTTAAATGGTGTTCGAAAAAAATGATCACTGGCCCTTACATTACAACTGCAGCTTGAGACTCTCAGTGCTATTTAAAGGTTCATAGTTAATTACTAAGCATGCAATTTTGGAAATTACTGAAGAGCCTAACCCAATTTCTCAACAACCCCAGAGCACTATCTGGTTAAGTGATTGCTCAGCGTCGCACAGTGAGCAAACAGACCGATGGAATCAAACCATGAACTACAGTAGCTCATTAACAGCTCATATTTATGTCTATGCAATAACTGGCAGACTGATTAATACTTTTAACTTTGTGAATAGTAATTGTTTTCATATTTTTGTAAACATTTCAAAAGCATTCAGAAAGGAATTTTTTGCCATCACGTAAAAGCTAAAGTCTCCTGAAGAAAATAAACTGTTTAAAACCTTGTTTGTAATAACTCACATACTTGTCTGCCAATTGTTAATACTCTGCATAATTGAATTGCCTGTGGAGCTTTTTTCTCTCCAGGTCTCTGCTTGTAAGATCCTATAGCTGATTGTTACTACTATGTTACTAAAATTTAATAAATTGTTTTCTAGTCCTGAGGAGCTTTTCTCCCCGGGTCTCCGTTGAAAATGAGCCAAAAGTTCAGCCAGACTAACCCGGTTAACAAATGTAAAATAAATAAATAAAAAGTGCTGCTAACAACAGTGTCTGTATCATAAAACTTGCAAGACATGAAAAGCGGTTTCTGAAAAACTGGAGAAAACGGATTTTTCTGCATTATAATGCATTACAGTTCTGATGTTAACTGCGAATAGACTGAATTCTATCACAAAGGCTTTTTAGGAACATAGGCCCAAAACTATCTAAAGAATCACAGTGGTCATAACTTGCCTAGCCATATACATCTAAAAAGAACTTAGATGTGTTCTTGTTATAGACTACTAACAGTTAATAGTACCCACCTCCCAAATCAGACCGGGCCATACATGAGAATCATGGTGTAAATTTATGTCTACCTATGCAGTTATCAACACCAGCCTTAAAGACAAAGAAGTCCTTTGGCCTTTACTGAGAACTTATTCCATAGGTTGGGTATGTGCTGCATTAGATTAGGTATATACTCCTCCAGCCCTCCAACAGGGTCACTAGTGGGCGTTTGTAGAGCCACTGGCTTTGTCAAGTATTCATATCAACAGGGGGGGGGGGGGGTAATTCCTAAATATAATTTACCACTATCTAGATGGGGCAGGTACAGAGTTCTCTCTGCAATTTATGCTGGTAAAAACTGAAGCCAAGTGTGTCAACCCTGTCAGTTGAGTCCATTTGTCAGGGATTGTTGCAAATACCAGCCGAAGTAGGAAAAGTAGGAAGACATCCCTGTTAGCACCTTTAGCAGCACCTACTACTCAAGACACATACATCTGATGATTTGATTTAGGTTATTTAACTTAATTTTTCAGAAAATGCTCACTCTAAGAATGTGTGTACGCTGCCAGAGGTGCGACATTCCACAGCTTCTAGGTATCAATTAATCAAAGTCTGACAAACAGGCAGAGGGTCTCACCACAACTGAGAGGTTTGTCATTTCATTGCAATGATCACCCCTGGAGGGCATTACTGTACTTAAATAATGGACTCCCAAATTGTTTTGCATTTCTTTTTATTAGTATATATATTTTTAATGTTTCTATTGTAAAACAGTTCCTCCATTTAATATTTCAGAGTTTCTGTAACACATGCAGCTGTTGGGGGAAATATACTACATCTAAAATATAAGTTGCATATCTATGCACGCACAGATACACAGTCACATATACAGACTTGCAGACACAAACACAAATGTGCCCAGTAATTAGTCACTTTCTTGACCAGATGTCATACCAAGATCGAACAAATGAAGAAATTTGTAACTAATAAAAATACACATACAATATACAGGAATGCAATCCTTCTCCTTGCCTGCACACACATTATTTTCCCCTACACAGAGATGCAGAGGCACAGATGTGTGCCCAGCAATTACAGACTCATTCTGCAATTAAATGAAGTGCACAAAACGGCAACAATACATTCCTCTCCCCAACAGAGGTAATTGCAACTCCTGCTGCATTTATTTTTCTTCCTTTTTTTCCATTACACTTATTAAAAACAGCTTTTTAAGAGCCAAGAACACTGCATCAATGGGCCCCGACATTATCCCAGGATGCCTTCTAAATAGCATGAAACATGACCTATCAGTACCTCTGGAATTACAATTTAACTGTAGCCTCCAAACACGTTTCATGCCTCATGAATGGAGAAAGACAACAGTCACCCCTCTGCGCAAAGGCTGGCCATCTACAGACGCTGGAAACTACAGACCACAAGTTTCACTAGTCTTATATGTAAAGCCATGGAAAGAATTCTCATGGAGATGATCAGACATAGTAAATCTCCAGAAATTGGACCCAACCCAGATTGATTTTGTAAAGGGCAGATCATGCCTACTCAACCTGAACGTCTCTGAGAAAGTCACCAAAGCAGTGGGTGAGAGCAAAATCATTCACACTGCCTACCTAGACCTGGCCAAGACATCTGACACAATACCTCACTTGGCCATTGTTGACAAACTCCAGAAGTACAAACCAGTATGTCACAAGTGGATAGCCAACTGGCTCACAGGACCCAGGAAGTTAGAATTGGGGAGTCTACCTCTACAAAGAGGCCAGTCATAAGTGGAGTTTTTCAGGGATCAGTCCTTGGACCACTCCTTTTTGGCACTTACTACTCAGAAAAAAAGGCCAATGTCATTGGTCTCTGTCTGACTAAATTTACAGATGATTGCAAATTAGGAGCAGTCATTGAATCTCACACTGGCATAAATGTTCTCCAGGAGGGGCTGATGCAGACACAACTGGTGTCAGTCATAGACTAAAAGTAAATGCCAAGAAATGCATAATAGTATCCTTTGGGATCTCATCCATCCCTGATAACTATCATATTAACAACACACCCCTTAGAGTTCACCCAGTAGTCAGGGACTTGGGGACACACACAGATCGTAATCTAGCCTTTGATCATCATGTGTCTACAGTGGTGAGGAAATCATTCTACGTTGCGCAACTTATAAACAAAGGTATGGCATATAAGAAGTCATTGTTCCACTGTATTTGGCATTCATCAGACCTATCATTGAGTACAATGCCCCCTTTGGTATGTACCTAACCAGGCATATCTAACAATTGGAATGTCTACAGAGGTTCCTCACTAAGAATACAGGGCATAAGTGCAGACTGCCTCAAGGTCCTATCCCTGTATTCTGTCTCCTACAGGCTTTTTGAGGGGAGATCTATGCCTGGCATACAGGGCATTATCAGACACTCTGATGGACCTCCTGCATATCCACAAAACAAACAGTACCAGAATTAGCCGGTTTAAAGACAAACCTTGCAGTGATATAAATAGGACCTGCTGAACAGATAGGTATGTATCTCAGAGACTACCCCATCTATGGAACAGGCTTCCCATCCATGTGACGCAGAGTTCCTTCCTAACCCAAACTGAAGTGCAACTTGGACAATTGAATGGGAAACCGGAAATTCATCCCTGGTTGGGTACCTATGTCTGTAATGGACACGGGTAACCTGTAAAGTGTTAAAATAAGAAAAAAGTTTGGTTACTCACGGCAGAAATAAAATATAATTTACTGAGATAAAGTGTTGGCACTTTCATGGTTCTTAACTTGTAAACAGTTCATCTCCCAGGCCCATGCTTACTCTTATTAAAGGTATCAGAACTTGTTAGAGATTTGGGATGTATGGCAAGGCTTAAAAAGGCCCTTGTGGTCATTAGCCTAGTAAACACCTATGAGCATCTAGCAAGTGGAAAAGTAGCAGCACATCCTTGTAACTGCAGTTGCAATTAATTTCATCCTCTCTATCCACTGCGCTTCAGCCATGTTTCACAAGTGCAAGATAATGGTCATTTCTTTTTTTCAACCAAGCCGCACATCACTTTGTCATATTGCTGTAAAGCAGCAGATATGGGGCCAGATTCAGGAAGCCTCCGTGTAAGAGTTATAACTCTTACACAGAGGCTGCAGTTAAACGGTGTGATGTCAGCATGTCATGCATATGCATGAGGTGCATGAGGCATGCTGAATCACACTGCAACTCTTACACGGTCCATGTAAGAGAGTAGGGGGCGTGTCCATAGGCTAAGCCCCGCATGCGGACACGCCCCCGTAAGTGTAGAATGGCTGAAAGTAAACAGCCACTAGAGAGGCCATGGAAATGTAAACAAACACACTACACAACACATTCCCCCACAGACCATCAGTGTACAAAGTGAACAGAGGCTATAAAATGAAAATAAAAACGGTTATTTTTTTTAACCCCCGTAAATGTGTGCTACTGTGTGCTTGTGGCGTGCTACTAGCGCAACTGCAGTTAGCAATCAGTGGAAAAGGATATGAGAACTAAATATGCAAAGTAAGCCAAGAAGAAATAGCTTAGCGGTAGAGTTGCCAGCTTAAGAGTAGGCAGGCAGGGTTCGAGCCCACACAACAACCTTTTTTTTTTTTTTGTAAATAAGCACTAAAAAAGCCCCTGACAGTATTGTCCAAATGTAAAAGTATACCCTTTTGTAAAATGGAATGAAATGGAGCATATATATTGAAGTAACACAATAATAAAAATAATTAGAAATGTACTGACAGCTAAGCTGCTGTGAGACAGAGTGCCCATAGCTGCGTAGTGTTTAAAAAGCTGCAAACTGTATGCCCGTTGCTAAGCACCGGTTTAACAGGCTGAAACTGTTTGCAACTAGCTGTGCTTAGCTTAACATGTGTGTCACTAGCCAATTAAGGTTTATCCCAGCGCACACCGTTTGCGCGCCGCTCCCACAAGCTAACTGGCAGTGCGCATGCGTTAGCTCCGCACAAACGAGCGCAGACCTGGTTTTAAGTGCTTAAAAGTGCTTATGGCATGTTTGATTGACAGGTCCTCAACTCATTTCTGTCAGGAAAATTAAAAATCAGTGGTTAGATTCGAACCCAGGATACCATGCACTAGAGTCAAGGTACTAAACCACTAAGCCATGACAGCAATACCTAGAAATGCAGAAATAGCATATATATGGGATAAAATCCAGAATGGAGCATGATAAAGCATTTTCAGTGAAGTAGATACAATTCCAAAACGGCCAATCAGAGAAATGTGTGGGAAAAGCGGCATATATAAGCCCCATAGGCGGGAAATACACACCAGAAACGATTGTAGAACAGACCTGCAGTCAGAATGAGTGGAGTAGGTGAGGGACGTTGCTTTCAAGCACATCGTTGGGGCGTTGAGGAGTCCAGATACATGGTCTGGCTCCTTGTCCATCATCACGAGGCCCAACTCATGCAGGGCCAGGTCTCATGGGGAGCGTACAGGGCGGAGGCATGGGACCAGTTGGCTCGTGATCTGACCAGTGCTACTGGCATTCCACGCACTGGTGAGCAGGTCCATCACCACCATGCGGACCTGAAGCGGCGTAAGCAAGACCAGTTGACCCAATGGATCCAGGAGGCCCGGGATATGCCCAACGCCCCACTACTGAGTAAGTTACATTTTACTCATGTATGTAAGGATTTCAACTAGCTGATACCATGGAGATGTGTAGTCCAATATTACTTCCTTTGTATTACAGCTGCAGGTGTCCGCTCTGCGAACCGTGAGACGCATGACCGTAGGCTGGCGCGGCTGCGCCACCATGCAAGTTAGTAACCCCATCTAGTACTTGTAAATAAATATTATAGTGTAGCATGCATCAGAACACTGCAGTGTATTGATTAAAAGTAATCTAATGTGCAAGCAAGAATTGAAAGTTTGCAGGTATGGCTGCAACAAGTTCATCAGTATGCAAGTGTGACTGGAAAAATAATTTATAGAAATAAATAGTGCTGTAATACAGATGTCCCACCATTAATTAAATGTAGTATAACCTGCAGTAGTCTCCAGAGTACAGCTTCAGAATCTGAGGTAGTCACATGTGTGATTTATCCCCTGTTGAAATGCTGAATCATGACAGAAGTGAGGCTGTTGGAAAGTGTTTGAATCACCACAGGTCTAATATGTGAACAAAGCCTAGAAGTACCAACCTGAACTGTGAAGTTGCAGGATGTGTGAGAGTGACAGAAAGGGTCATGTATGAATAAATAAAGTAGTAATACCCCCTGAATATATTAGCCCCAGTGTGTTTCCACAGAACTAAATGCATGTGGGAAGTACAAATTAACATCCCAAACTGATTTCAGTGTGTCTGAATCTGGAATGTCTAGGCCAAAATCTGTATATGGTGATAACAGTAAACAATTTGCAGATAGAATGAATGATTATCTGACAGACTAAACAGCCGTAGTTGTCCCCTGTCCTGTCATCAAAGTGTAGCAGGATGATGTATCTGATCAAATTAAAAATAAGTAGGATAGTGATGTATTTGTAACAGGTGTAGCATGACAGTCAAATAAAAATCATTTTGAAACATCAGCCTCAACTTAATTGTGTACCTATTACAAATGTATATCAATGTGTAACTTATGAATGTGTCATCACTTTCTATCTCCACCCAACCCTATAATTCCATATAACACCCAATAAATATTGGTATGTGAACATTTCATTAACCATGGACATTTGCCCGTTTCAAAAATATATGCATGTCTGTTCGTGCATGTGCCCTGTTCATACCTGCAAATCTGATGGCCTGTTGCCATTAATCAACCCTGCATGTTGTTTGATTGTGTATTTCTGTTCAAATAATGCATGTGATATTGATATGCCCCTTGTTCAATGGTGTTAATATCTGGGTGTTTGTTTAATGGGAATACCAATGCATGCTGTTACAACTAATCTGAATGGAATAATATGCCACTAACCCAAACTAACATAACTACTCACAAATCTAGAACGCTTGGGAAGGCAGGTCCCAGCGGACCCACCTCTCCCACCTCAGCTGGCGACTGCACCTGTCACTAGTGCCCAGGCCGGACCCTCCTCCGGTGGCCTTGTGCCACCTTCGGGTGGAAGCGCTGCAGGGGATGGGGCCCGTCCCCTTTCTGCAAGCGTGGCCGGAGGAGTTCGTACACTCACCCTCCAAGGTGTCCGGTCTGTGGTGCGAAGGGAGATCCAAGACTCCGTTCTTGGGCCCCTACGCCAGCTCGAGGCTCGTGTGGCACAGCTAACGGCCCTGGCCGTTGCCCCGCCTACACAGCCCCCAGCACAGCCCCGTCCTGGGCTGTGAAGGAACAGTGGCAACTGCCTATGGGTGGGGTTATCAGTTCCACTGTTGCCATCTGTGGGCTCATGTGTCTTGGATATCCCAACCTCCGTCCCCGTCAATTGTGTAACCCCCCCACGTGTGTCATACACCGCCCCTGTATGCGTCTTGTCGGTCTTGTCTGCTAACCTACCCAACCTACCTCCCCAGCTATACCGACTTCCTTCACCTGACATACCACTCTCACCTGGAAAAAAAAAAAAAAAAAAAAGGGCACTCTGTACCCACAAAAAAATTACACCCCATACATAGCTGTCCATGTCGCACACATGTCCGCTTGACATTGAAACTGTTAATTACAATTGGCTCTACAACAAACATTAATGTTGTCCTGACACCTCTCAGGGGTGGAAGGTTTCAAATGTCTCACCAAAATACATGGAAATGCACAGCTGTTGCTGCTAAAGACATGGGCATCTATGGGCCTTACCTACATCCCTCCTGCAAATCCCACACTTGTTTCCCTACTGTCTTACCCTCTTTGTGACCCCTTTTTCACCACTTTCCTGTCACCCCTTTTTCTTTTCTTTCAAAGAAAATAGCGCGGGTGTGCGCTTGTTAGCAGAGCTCACCGTCAGTGCGCATGCGTGAGCTCCGCGCAAACAAGCGCAGACCTGGTTTTAAGTGCTTAAAAGTGCCTTTATGGCACTTTGACAGGTCCTGTACTCATTTTGAAAGTCTGGAAAGAAAAATAAATTCCTACTGCCAGTCTCGAACCCAACCCAGGACCTTGGTAACATTAGTCTGTATGACCTACCACTAAGCCATGACTGCCATACAAGAACATAGTGCTAAAATAAATATAACATGTAATAGTAGGAATCAATATAAAGGCAATATAGGAGGTGTACTACCCAATGCATTTCAGGTAGAGTTTTAATGGCCGAATTACTGGATTCCCACACTAGTTCAGTGTTAACAGAAACAGCCCTACTAATTGTTCGCTTGTACATAATAATGTAAGGTAATGTGCACATAAGAAGGATTGTAAATGTACACATACATATATATAAATATATAGTAATACATATGAAATATAGTCGTAGGTGTCAGTATCCATACACACTCACTACAGGAGACAGTGAAGATAAATGCAGCAGCCAGAATCTGCAACACAGCCTGACTCCTGTGAGACCTACTAACCCCTTAACTGCTGGAAGGTGCCTCCAGCACTTTGATTGATAGACCCTGTACTCAATTTGAAAGCAAAATACAAGCATACTAGTAGGCCCTACCACAAGACCATTGTAACACTAGTCTGTATGACCTACCAGCAAGACATGATTCTCATACAGGAATATAGTGCTAAATAAGTGGAACATGTAATAGTAGGAATGAAGATAAAGGCAATATAGTATGTGTACTACCCTAAGCATGTCAGACAGACCTTCACTGTCCCAATTACTGGATTCCCATACTAGTGTGTGTTAACAGAAACAGCCCTGAAAATTGTTAGCTTGTACCCAATATTGTCAGCTAATGTACATATATGACAGTATGTATATGTACACATATGTATATATAGCAATACATAATAAATATAGTTGTGGGTGTCAGTATGCATACACACTCACTACAGGGAACAGGTGGGAGAAATGCAGCAACCTGAATTCACAACACAGCATGAAGCATGAGAGATGTACTAACCTTCACACTCACAGAACATTTTCCAACAGCATACCAGCATGGTCCACGCCCTTACAATCTGAAAGGGCAACGCCTATCTCACATACCTTTTTATAGCACTGTCCTGAAATCACAGTGAGACATGCAATCAGTACACAACTGGCTGTATGCAATTAGCCAATGCTGCCTTACAATTGGTGCAAAGGCCATCACATGGGCCTATGCAGATACCTACAAAAGCATTCAGTACCCACACTCCACACATGCAATACAATCATTGCACAAACCTGAGAAAGAGAGAGAGAGAAACAGAAATATGAAAATAAACAGACTGACAGCAGCAAAACCAGCAGCAGCAGCAGAAAACTGCAAGCAGCAAGCAGCATCACTGATACAGCAACAGCTGCCACAAACACAGGTAATGCAAAGTAGCAGGTTAATACTGTGTTTACTGTGACACCTCCAAATGTATCATAGTTCACTATCTATAGGTATGTCCATGAGATAGGTTGTGTGTACATAGTCCTGAAATATATACATATGTAATATTGCTGTACATGTTGCCCATACTTAAAACTTCCATAGCTTAGAACACAAGGCCAGTTGTGCATATGATGCAGTAGTTACCAGCGTCAGTAGAGGTTGGTGTGGGACCACTGTGTATGTATGGTACATATCCCGTAGTATGGCCAGGGATTAATATCAGTCTGTCATGTGGTACGGGATATGTCCTCCAGGGGTGAATGTAGCACACATCCAGGGATACCATTTCGTAACAGTAATGCTATGTGTTCTGCAATGATGAGGGTGGTTCTCACCTGGACATGTGAGAGGATAGGGAGGTTACAGTCATCTGGGATAACTAATACCACATGTGTAGGAGAATGGGGGGGGTACCTACACCTAAACTGTCTGCAACAATGTTGCCAATATCTGTGCATTTGGTGAATGTGAAGCATCTTAACACTGCTGACCACAGATGCCTTGCCGTCATGTGAATCTGCCCTGTGCTGCAGTAGCCTCCTACTATTGTTATACAATATGCCTGTATCTGTAGTCCACTGGACAGGATTAATAATGGTGTGCAGTTGTTCTGGGTTAGATATGTGTGTGCACAGTACATGCAGTATGTGGGACGTCTGTGGTAAACATATGCAAAGGGGCCGGTGGTGTGTGTTGTGGCTTCCACTGGCCCAATGGGCTGCATGGATAGCATCACTGTCATAACTAGTGAATAACTGTGTAATTACATGCATACATAGCAAGGTAGTGTACTGTGCTTGTGGTGTTGTTCGGATATGTATATCCAGGCTGAGTAATGTGTGTCCACATCACAGGGTTGGATGGCAACACACATCCAGTATGTAGGGATGAACACCCAGAGTGTGTCAGACGTGTCGCCTGTGCAGAAATATCTGGCCATTACATGTGCATCCCCCACAACACACACACATGCAACATATGGCAGAAGTACTATAGCAGTACACACATGTTCATAGGTTCATACTAGGCTATTTGCCCTAGGGCATTGGTAAGCCTAGTAGAATGTGTTTGTCTTTCGCCACCCAATTACAAGTTATGCTGCTATGCCCTTGTCCGACGTTAGTATACTGTGCCTCTAACAGTGACATAGAAGTGATACCTGGGGTACAACTATGATCTCCATCCACTCATCCAGATTCCTATGGAAGAAAGTCAATGAGGGACTCTGCCTAACCTGTAGTGTGAGCTCATTACAGAGTGAAGGGAGCCTCTTGGTTAGGAATATGCCCCTCCAGCATGTCCATGTATGTCAGTGCTGAGGTCCAGGTCTCCTGAGCATGTGGCTGTATGGGACTCTGATTGCCTGAGGTGCAGCATGTTCATTACTGCTGGGTAGGACATGGCTGTATATGGCACGCACAGATTGCCTCTGAACAGGCAGTATGCCACTGAGTCCAGCTGGATTTCCTTTACCTGGGCAGCATATGACATCTGTTTGAGCCATTGCATCCTCTTGATGAGGTACTGTTGTCCTGTACCAGTTGCTGTAGGTGTCTGGTTAGGTACATCCCAAAAGGTGCATTCTACGCAATTATAGGCCTGATGATGGATGAGTAAAGAGGCACAATGACCTCCCCTGCCATACATGTGAATCCCTCATGATTAGCTGGGCTATGTAACACGTCTTTCAATCCACGTTGGCCATGTGGTTGACAAATGACAGACCGCTACCATGTTTCTTCCCCAGGTCCCCAACTACGTCCTCTGTACTCAATGGCCTAACACCTATGTTGTATTTTGCCACCAATGTGGAGGCGTGGGAATCTGCATTGAATACTGATACTCCCCCTCCCTTGTTCAAGTGTTGGGGCCGACAAGAATGGTAACAGTTATAACTTGGTAGTACTGGTGTGCTCCTGTGAAACCTGAAACAGGTTTATGTTACTGCACAGATATAGATGTCCAGAATGCTAAGTAGGGTTTTCAGTGCGTGCATCCTGAGGTCTAGACTTCCGGTGTTGAGTGGCATCACTCTTACTTCCTCATCCTTTGTGATACAAATGGATGTGGGTTTGCCTTATGAGCCTTGCCTAATACAGGCACTATGGGTGTAGCAAGAGGCTCTGCCAAATTCCAATAGGACAGGGGTGACAGGTGCAAGCTGTCCCTAGCAAAGCATACCACCCCAAGATGGCAGGCATTGGCACACCTGTGAATGACACCAGTATGTCAGTCAATTGATGGAAGGGATCATCGTGCCTTGATATTGTGGCATTGTTCTTGGTGAGGGTGGGTGCTACTCAAGGTCAGGGTCAAACTGTCTTGGGCTACGTGCTCAGAGAGCTCTGTACTGTCTCATGTCATGTAGTCCAGGGAGGTATGTGTCAGGTCATTCACACCAGCATGGACATTGACTGAGTCATACCTGTACTTGCCTTGGGGTTACCTGAGTGTTTGTGTTATGTGGCAGGTCATAGTGCCCGACAGGCTGCACACCGTTACCCTCACATCGTTAAGCCTGGTGAACGTGATGTTAGTGTGCCTGATGATAGAGGCACCTAGTACAGGTGTATGAGGTGTGTTGTTTATTGTTAATGGCTGTGAGTGTTCAGCACATTGGCTTTGTATGATATGTGTTGCACATGTTCATTTCTGTGGTAGTGGTTGCCTGAGTGTCTGCTTAGGAGGTCTCTGCTGCATAGGCAGACCTGTAGTCAGAGCCTACAAGTATGTTCATGTGTGATCATGTGTTAGTTCTGCATTCGTGGTAGGTCTATGTGAGACTGGAAGTGTAGTGAGTGTGGTTTCCCTCGCCACCTGACTGGTTATGGCGGTATTGAGTAGACAGAGCCTAGCCTCCAGTTTGGTATATGGTTGCATCACTCACATGAGTTTGAATTTGTTGTTAGGAGGAGGGGGTTGTCTGTGTACATGCAGCTGTTCTAACATTGTCTCTGGAGTACCACACTCACCAGCTGGACTGGGGAGGGAACTGACAACTGACCTCTGGACATGCTAGAATACTATTGTGAATTCCGTAATAATTGAAAACAAGGTCCAGTGGGGAGTGAGGGTGTACTGATATTACCTACAACTGCTGACTGATATAAAAGCGTCAGTGAGCAAGTGCCAGGTAACCTAAGTGCAATGTGTCACAATTAAGTAAATGCAACAATGACAAGCAGTCACTTGCTGTCATGTGTAACATGGAAATACGTACAGTAAGCAATGCAGATATCAGTAGTGAGTCACAGATGTGTTGAGAAGCTGTGTATTATGTGGAAGTAGCATACCAGTGAAATAACAAGCTAACAAATAACAAGCATATAAACAAAGGTAGATCCAGGAGGCCTGGATGTAGTGTTTGCTACAGCAAACAAAGTGTAGCAATGTCAGTAAGATACAGCTCAGATATGCAGGCACTATAAACCTGAAACCAGATGTCCCCAGCTATGAATGGCAGAGTACAGCCTATTGTCACACGAGTGCAGACCACAAACCTTGTTAATGTTAAATAACTGGCCTGAAGGCCAACTGCCTATACCAGAACTAATACACTTGTACACTGGGCCCTCAATCAGCAGTTCCCAACTTCAATGGATGAAAGATGTGTCCTGCCACCACAGTGCTTGCCACAAACCTCCCTAATGTAAAACAACTGGTCTGAAGGCCAAGTGCTTAGTCCAAATGACTTAGAATGATAGCTACACTGTAATCAAGTTACAACCAAGCAGTAATAAGTACAATTTAATACTCCCTGTATAGAATGTGTACCATGTATTGCTGAGATACTATGCTGATAACCTGTTTGTGTACCTTTCCAGATTAACATGGCTCCAAAAAGGAACCCAGCATATTCTGCTGCAGAGGATGACGTGATTCACCAGAGCCTGGTGCGTGACTATGCCATCCTGTTCTCACGCACCACCCAGAATCAGCAGGAGAGGTCTGCACTGTGGCAAAACCTAGTTAGCAGGATAAATGATGTTGGCATGCATGGTAGGACATATGAGCAGGTGAGACATCACTGCAGTGATTTGATTAGAAATGTCCGCCAGCGTGCTGCAGATATCCGCAGGCAACAGGTTGCCACAGGTGGGGTGGCCACATCCCCCTCACCAGACAGGAGGGGCTACTGCTAAGTGTTGTGGATCCAGCCCCAGAACAACAACAGCAACAGTCATGCATCATGATGGAGGTTGGATCCACACAGCAGCAAGACACGATGCGTGCAGGTAAGATGCCATATTTATTTATTGCTATTACTTTTACATTTGTTGACCAAGATAGTCTAGCTGGATATATGTCCACTTTCAGTAGAGGCCTGGGGAGAAAAGCTCCACACATAACATAATAAAGGCAGACAGACAAGTTGTTAATACAGACAGCCAACATAATAGAAATATACACCAGCCTGTTAATTAAATCAACATACATTTAAGGAACTCAAACAGTTTAGAGTCATACACAATGTACTGTCTGTTTCAAAGCAATTCTACCTAAAGCATAACGGTTATGCAATAAGGCAAAAGCCATATAGATAATACTTAGGGCTCAGAAGGGTAGAGAAGTAGAAGGAGTATGACAGATACAATGATATGGAAGAGGTAGGAGTCAAGAAGGGAAGTGAGGAAAAGAGTCAAGAGGAGGTGGGAGGGATGGGAGAAGTAGGTCAGAGCATAGAAGGACATCAAGGTGAAAGAAACAGGGTAGAAGCTAGTCTTTATGCACAATGAGGGGTTAAAGGTAAAGAGAGGGTGGGGAGAGGGACGTTAGCCTGGAGTCCAACAAGAACAAAGCCAGTGGTTTTGGAAGTACAGTTTGAGTTGTCGTTTGAAGAGAGGTAAGGGTGAGATTAGAGTTAACTCCTGGTATGTACATATGACTGTTCTATACATTGTTACTTCATGCACGCATAAGGTGTGCATGTGGTATGTATATGTCATCATGATATGTAATTGTGCATGTGTGATACAGACATTATGAGCAGCTGATGTGTATAAGGGAACTAGTGTACTACTGTACTGTATCATGTGCAAAACAAATGGCACACTTGTGCCCACTGACATTACTCTCTTCACACTTCCAGGTCCCTCCCATCTAGCAACGAGGCAGGCCATACATGCTGGTGAGTGTTTTTAACATCACCTGAAAAACAATTTATAATACTAGTAAGAGTAGAGTAACTCTGTAGTAGACATGCTGGTGAGTGTGTTAATAATACCTGTAATACCCAGTTGTACTAAATTAAGAGTAGTGTAACACGGTACTGATGTGTGTGTTTACTGTGGGGTGTGCATGTGTGCGAGTGTGCCTGTGCCCATGTGTGCATGTGTGTTAGTGTCCATGAGTGCATGTGTCCATTTCTGAATGTGTGCATTAGTATTGAAGTGCATCTCTGTCAAATATGTGCTGAGACTGTAATCTGTGTTCCCTGTTTTCCTCCCGTAGGTTCTGGTGCTGCTCTGGTGACCTGCAGCAGGGAACCTGAATCTTGTGCCCCAGGTACTGATGATGATGATGATGAAATGTCTGTAATGGTGCAGGAAGGTGAGTCTGGGTCCACCATTGGTCAGCCAATTGACAGTACACAGCTGCCAACCCCGTCAATGCGCACAGTCATCCTGCCGTTACATCCTTTGTCACCATTGTCCCTAGGTGATGGACAGTCTGCAGTGGGCATAGATCAAGGTAATGTGGTACCTGTGGTACATGCATCCCCACAAGGCAGCCATGAGCAGGGTCCTCCAATGGTACCACGCAGACAGTCGCCCATGGGTTCTCGTGGGGGCATCCGTGGCCGTACTGCCTCTGGCCGACGTGTCCAAGGAGGGATGTCAACCTCCACTATGTTTCGAACTGTCATGCAGGCACAGGCACGTATGGAAAGGTACACCAGACAGTCTGAGGGAGCTGAGAGCATATCGCACAGCCATGACAGACGGCATGCGTGACGTTGCGAATGCTATCCGTAACTTCACAGATGTCGTTGACAGACATTGTGGGGGCATAGAACAGCTGCTCCACAACCAGATGTCCATGGGCCAGGGCGATGGTGTGCGTTTGCGACGTCGACGTGGCCGTATGCCAGCAACAGCACCAGCTGGCAGTGGCCGCGGACGACAACAGGCTCACTCACGCACCTCAAGTGCCAGCACCAGCCCCAGCAATGCTGGGTCTGTGCTGTCATCAGGACACCCCAGGAGACCACGTGCACGTGGCTCTGGACAGTCCCAACAGGGAACTGTGTCCAGTCAACACACCCCTGCTTCTGACGACAGTACCCAGTCTGGGTTAGTACTGGATATGGCCTGTAGCACCCCTGCCAGGCACAGGTACCATGTCCGTGCCCACAGACACTGATCTGGATGATCTGACAGGTGCAGTCTGTGGCTGCCCCTCACAAACGCACATACACACACATGTCAATTGGTGTCACCAGTGGCTGGCTTGGGCATACCTAACCCACACCCTGTGCATATGATGACACTGTGCCACCTCCTGCATACTACAACATTGGTGCAGGAAAAGGTAAACACGTTGCTGATGCACAGGGTGACTACATAGATGTGTATAAGTAGTAACATGTTTGTAACTGTTCACTGTTCCAGTATGATTGTGTGTATATCCCAGCAGTCCTGCTGCAGTAACTGTATGAATGTCCTCAATTATCTGCACCCATACTACTTACCAAAGTGTACCAGCTGCACACCATCACATGCTATCATTGACCATGGGAATGCGCATCATGTGCTGTTATGTAGATTCAGCTATATGTATCTGTTCTGTCACACAGGTATTTATACACACCCTGCTACCCACACACATGCACACGCTCACCTGCCATTCCCATTATTTATTACCTTACATGAGTAGCTGTCGATACATGACAGGTACACATTTGAGAAGTGCACTATGTTGTTTACTACTGACTTCCTCTTCTCTACCTGTACTCACAGAGTGCAGGCAACCTCATCAGTTCAAAGATGTAATGTGCATCAGGTACTGTGGTACCCTGATTGCCACATCAAACATGTTTCCCATATGGAAATGCACACACAGACACATCCCACATCCACACACTTGCCACATTCAGGCTTCAAAACACTATCTAGGTATATTCTGGTACATGTGCGTGTTACAGTAGCATGTAACACTATACTGAGTACTGGCAATTGTCTGTTGTCATGTTGTTTGTATAGAATAAAAGAATTGTTTGATTATCCTACTTTGTTTTGTGGACATTACTTGAAGTGTTACCTTACATGTGTTATTGGTACCACCACCTTCTCTTTTGCAGTTTTGTTTGTATAGGGTGCTGTCAACATCACTGCTTGTTAAGGGTAATGAGCACCCTCCAGTGCATAGCCCCATGTGGCAAAAGCCACATCCCACCCCATCATTGTGCACACACACTAACCCCACCCACAGTAAAACACATACTTTCCATTTGCAAGATTCAAACCCATACCTAACTGTGTTATGACAGTAGAAACAGACACATTAGCAGAGTGTGCTATTTGCAGTAGTTGGCAAAATCCTTTCTAATGCTGTACTTAGAGGGTGCTGACATCATCTGTGTGTAGGAGGAGGGATGTGCACCCTGTAGTGTGTTCTCCCAGTTGGCAAAAGGCACTTATCCCTCCCAGCATAGTGCACACACATAAACCCCACTCATACTAACACACATACATTCCCTTTGCAGGATTCAAACCCCTACCTAACTATGTTATGACACTGGAGAAAGACGCATTAGCAGAGCGCGCTATGCGAATTACTTGAGGACTTTAATACAGGTAATATAGTTATAGAGTCCTGACATCATCCGTGTTTCAAAAGAAGGATCTGCATCCTGTACTGTACTGTCACAGCTGCTAATAGGGGCATTTCCCACACACACATCGATGTGTTCGAGGTTTACATATGTGGGGGATCCAGTACTTGTGTGATTAGTATATGGTTTGATTGCAACAATGAGGGATATACTCCCAGTGGTGAGCATTTTGTACTCATGTTTGTGATGATCAGGTCTAGTATATCTGCCCCTCTTGTGGGAAGGTTGGTTACCTGTTCCATAGCTAAAGAATGTCTGATCTATGGGAACCCTAGAGCTTGGGTATTGTGGCTTGTGTAATGTTCACAGTCTATGTTTGGGTAGCTGATGTCACCCAGTATGATGGTGTTTGCAGAGAAATCTATACTCTCCTGTGTCAGCATGAAGGCTGTGTGGGAGTCCTGAGTTTGAGAGGGTGCTGTAAGAGCTCCTCTGTGTCTCTTTCCATGTGGTCCAGGGAGGTACGTCTCAGGTTGTTTGCACAAGCATGGACAATGACTTCCTCATAGTTGTACTTGCTGTGGAGTGACCTGTGTGCCTGTGTTATGTGGCACATTCTATCACCCGACAGGTAGCTAAATGTGACCCTCACCTTGCTCTGTCTGGAGGGCACGCCTGTCAACAGCTCATGTCAAGCAAGTTCACACCCCTCATAAATGATGTGGAAACCTTCAAAGGCCCCTGGCCTGTTGAAAATATGGACCAGACTGCAGATACCTGTATAAAGGCATTCTATGGACACATTCAGGAATGCATGGATCATGACACCACATATGAAAGCATGACCCAATTCTCCAAAGGCAGATGTCCTGGGTGCCGGACACCAGCCATAAACACACTATACAATAGAAGGATGACGCCACTACATGATACAACAACCTCCCAAAATGTGAAGGCACCACTGAAGAGTATTGGAAGACAACTACAGGCACCCATACGATTGTCTAAGGCCATCTTTGAGAGAAGATTCCACAAATCACAGAAAAATGCATACATAAACAACTGCTCAACCACCTCCTCAAGAATAGCCTTCTAGCCGACACTCAACACGGTTTTAGACCTGATCACAGTACTACCACAGCTCTTCTCTCCTTCACCAACACTATTAACTTAAACCGTAACAATAAACTTACATCTTCGCTTTTCATAGACCTATCAAAAGCCTTTGACATGGTTAATCATACACTTCTCTTGCACACATTAAAATCTCTGGCCCTGGAGCCTTCTTCCCTTACCTGGTTCTCTTCCTATCTTGTAAATCGTCAGCAAGCTGTACTCTGGAAAAATTCTCTCTCTACTCTCCTTCCTATCTCTTTAGGAGTACCTCAAGGGTCTATCCTAGGCCCACTTCTATTTTCTATCTTTATTAATGACCTTCAATCATCTTTACCTAATACTACCTGCATACAATACGCAGATGACTCCACTATAATTTGCACTGCCTCTTCTCAAACAGAGCTCCAGCTTCAAACACAATCAGCCTCCTCAACTGTTGAACACTGGGTTCTCCAATCGCTGTCTACTCCTTAACCCCAAGAAAACTAAATTATTACTCTTCTCACCTACCCGTAAATCTACTTTGATAAACTTCTGTATTACTGCAACTGACACCATAATCTCTCCTGACTCCTCAACTAAACTTCTTGGTGTTATTATCGATAATAATCTCAACTATGATTGCCACATCAACACCACAATAAAAGCTGTTAATAAAAAGATTGGATCCCTATACAGAATAAAGCCCTTCCTCACACCTGAAGCTAGGATAACCTTAGCCCAAACACACCTTATCTCTACCCTTTTGTATGCTTCCTCTATTTACACTAATCTATCTAAAAGTAACCTTAAGAAACTTACTACATCTTACCACAATATTGCCCGCTTTGCCACCACTTCCCAATTTAGAGCTCACCACTGTCTAAACCTAAAACAACTACACTGGCTGGAACTCCCTAACAAGCTCATTTTTCAACTCTTAATAGCACACAAAATTCTATACCAACCTTCTAAAACACCAGCTCTTTCTAACCTCTTGACTCCTTATATCAACCTGAAACAACTACGTTCCTCTGATAAATCACTTGTTAATATTACCAAAATTATGAATTCTGCAGGCAATTGCCTTTTCTCTAACTCAGTAGGTAAAATATGGAATAATCTTCCATCTGGTTTGTCCTCTTTGCCTACTCTCCCACTATTTAAGAAACAACTTTTAATACATCTTAATAAATTCTGGCTTTGCTCTTGTACCCTTATGTTTGTTATAAACGTTTCTTATCCACTTGTATTTCATCTTCTACTTCAACTGAGATATTATCCCTTTATTGTAAATATTACTTAACTCACAAAAAAAAAAAAAAAAAAAACAGGAATTGTTTGTGTTTATGATTTGATACCTTATTATATTGTTTTGCTAGTTGCTAACCTCTGACCTCACTTCTTTCTGACCAAGAATGATTCTGATTAGTTAAGATCTTTAATATTTGTACTTACATTTTTTTCCCTTTGTATAATACATTTGTACTTTGTTTTTAACCTCTGGAGCTTTTCTCCCCGGGCCTCCACTGAAAATGGACATTAATCCAGCTGGACTAGCCTGGTCAACAAATGTAAAATAAAATAAAATAAATAAATAAATAAGCCACTGAGGATAATCACAAGGCTGTCTGTAGTTATGTTAGGAACCTGGGTGGTACTACCCAGATATGCTCAGAGGTAATCCAAGATGTCACACAAAATACAAAACACACAGACATTGCCATCATCCTAGTGGACAGGTTCACTGCTGCCTTCTCCCCCCACCACACCGAAAGGGCAAATATGTCTCGCGGCAGAGTGCTGCCCCCCCCTGACATCACAGATGCTCAGGTAATAGATGCCCTTCCCAAAGCAATAAACACTGCATCAATGGGACCAGACAGTGTCCCAGGCTGTGTCCTACATGAACCACAAGAAGAGCTACACCCAGACATAACACCACTGTTCAATCCCAGACTTACTACACGATATGTGGCCAGAGAGTGGCGTACAGCAACAGTGGTCCCTCTACATTCAGGTGGTGCCTTCACGGATCCTGGACACTATTCGCCCCATATGTCTGACTAGCTTTGTCTGCAAAGCTATGGCAAGGATCATCATGAACCTCACATATCTAGATATTGTGTACCTACAGACATGTCACCATACACAGTTTGGCTTTGTTAATGGCAGATCCTGCCTCTCAAACCTGTTTGATTTCTTTGAAACAGTCACCAAGGCCACTGTCAAGGGGAAGGAGGTCTACACAGCCTACCTGGACTTTGCATAAGCCTTTGATACCATACCCCACTTGTGCATTCTAGGGAAGCTCACCAGTGTACATATTAACCCCTATGTCACTATGGTTATTGCACAGTGGCCCAAGGGCAGAACACACATGGCTAGACTTGCTGGAGCCATGTCAGCCTCCAACCTGGTACAAGTGGTGTCCCACAAGGCTCAGCCCTGGGAGCTGTCATGTTCATTATATATTTATCATAGGTACAGGCCAACATGGAAGCACTGTGGCTGAGCAAGTCGCAGGTGACTGCAAACCGGACGCCATAATCAACTCTCCAGCTAACACACGCATCCTCCAAAAGGGCCTCTTGCAAACACACTTGTGCCACAGCCATGGCCTCAAGGTGAATGACAGAAAGCGTATAGTCATCCCCTTTGTCAAACACAAAGTGACCACAAAGTACCACATATGTGTTAATCCATTAAGTGCAGATGAAGGAATTATGGACCTTGGGGTACACAGGTTGATAGCATTCTACCATTTGACAACAACATGGACAAAGTGGTTAGGTAAGCATGTTATATGGGCCACATCATCATGATGGGATCCACATGTAGATCAGGGGAGGACATTGTGCCCATTTACTCATCCCTCATCATGCCCATAATTGACTATGATGAACCTGTCGGCATGCACCTTACCAGACACCTGCAGCAACTGCAGATACCACATACGTACCTTGACAAGAGGATCAAAGGGCTCAAACAGATGCCACATACTGACTGGTTAAAGAAACAGCAGCTCTACTCAGTGGCATACTGCCTCTTCATAGGCAATCTGTGCCTGACATATAAAGCCATGTCAAACCCTCACTTAATGGCCATGCTGCACCTCAGAATATCCAGATCCCATCAGGATACACGCTGGAAAGACTTGAACCTCAGGAGTGATATACATAGGACATGCTGGAGGGGCACATTCACAACTCAGAGGCTCCCTTCATTCTTGAATATTATCCCAATAGAGGTTAGGCAGAGTGACTCAGTGACTATCTTCAAGAGTGATATTAATGACGATGTGACATTGTAGGGTTACCCTGGGTATCACTTATGTGTCACTGTGAGACAGAGGCACAGTATACTAACCTTGGAAAAGGGCATAGCAAGACAGATTTACAATGCATGTTGAAAGCCACACACATTCTGGCTAGGTTGATACATGCCCTAGGCAGACATCCCTGTATGAACCTATGGACCTTTGTATCTTGTTCACCATTGGCCCTATGTGCTGTTAATCACCAATGCAATCTCAATACTATGGTAGCATGTGCAAAGGTCAGTTGTCAGTCACCTCTATGGTACAGTTGTGGGATGTGTGTGTCATGTAGTAATGTCACAGCTGCCACATGTACACAGTCAACCCTATCCCCTACCCATGGATGTACAACACATGTATGAGATGGAAACACATGGCCAAACTGTGGACTAAGCACTCTGAACCCAGTACTGGCATAACCTGTCTGGTGGCATGAAATACTACAGTGACAGCAATACCAATCTGATGTGGACCTACACGGACAGCAATACAAGCATGGAAACACACCGAATCAGTTGTGGAGCCTAAGGATAGCATCCTGCATGACTGGCAGACATCTCTGCAGCTGGCACACAGGCATACATTAGGCCTGCACACAGCACACAACACATAGCACACAAATCCTGTGTGTCAAACAAGCACAGTCTGTACAGCTATACAACACTACTGCCGCAGTTGTGTTAGGTACTGTTATTGTCCAGTACAGTGAGAACATGCTCACCAGGCTGGACAATGTGTAGGTCACAGTGATATGCTCATGGGGCACTGTGGTCCACCACATAACACAAACATACAGGTCAGTCAGATGCATGGACACACATGACTCAGTCATTGTCCATGCCACCACAGCTGATGTGGGATGTCCCTCACTGGGATACAAGATAGGGAACATGGAAGGGATCACTGAGCAAGTGACACAGGCTGGTAGACCCCTGACCTTGGTTGGCATCAGACCCTCACCAGGGATTCTGACATATTACTGAATGCTAATGAATTAGTGTAGCTACAACACCCTAGCTGAACGGTTCTTAGCATGCAGTCACTGCATTGCTATGGAATAACGTCTTACCACTCCCACAACAGGTGAAAACATGCAGCACCTGTACATCAACAACATGTAGACTATATGCCCCAGACCAGGTGTGTATCTCTCACTACTAGGCTGATAGCATCTACATCTCACACTGTATATACACATCCCACATGCAGCACCTGCACAGAAGACCACAGTCATAATGTTACCCTGTGCAAATACCATGTATTCACATGTGGCAGGCATCACACATGGTAACTATTGAAGGTCACAGGTACATATGTGTATTTGGCACACACATACATCATGTGTGCATTACCATAACTGGCTTAATCAATGTCATGCATTATTGTGAGGGACAACCCGCACACATGGGCTTTCTGTGTGGGCAAAACACACGTGGCATGTCTGTAATCAAAAGCCATACATAATTGTGATATCATTTAGAAAGGGGTATGTGCATCCTGTAGTGTGTTTTCCCAGTTGCCAAAAGGGATATTCCAGTCATACATACTTACCCCCCCTTCACACACACTTGCTGGATTCAAACCCCTATCTAACTATGTTATGACACTAGAGACGGACGCATTAGCACAGCACGCTATTCGCATTACTGGGAGATTTCCTTTACCCTGATATACTTATAGGGTGCTGACATCATCAGAGTTTAGAAAGTGGAATGAGCATCCTGTGGTGTGTTTTCCCAGTTGCCAAAAGGGATGTTCCTTTAATACACACCTACACACACACACACACTTACTCCCCTTCACACACACTTGCCACTTGCTGGATTCAAACCCCTACCTAAGTATGTTATGACACTAGAGACGGACGCATTAGCACAGCGCGCTATTCGCATTACTGGGAGATTCCCTTTCCCCTGATATACTTATAGGCTGCTGACATCATCAGAATTTAGAAAGTGGAATGAGCATCCTGTGGTGTGTTTTCCCAGTTGCCAAAAGGGATGTTCCTTTCATACACACTTACACCCCTTCACACACACGTGCTGGATTCAAACCCCTACCTAACAATGTTATGACACTAGAGACGGACGCATTAGCACAGCGCGCTATTCGCATTACTGGGAGATTTCCTTTCCCCTGATAGACTTATAGGGTGCTGACATCATCAGAGTTTAGAAAGTGGAATGAGCATCCTGTGGTTTCCCAGTTGCCAAAAGGGATGTTCTTTTCATACACACTTACACTCACACTTACCCCCCTTCACACACACTTGCCACTTGCTGGATTCAAACCCCTACCTAACTATGTTATGACACTAGAGACGGACGCATTAGCAGAGCACGCATTTCGGATTACTGAGAGATTCCTTTTCTCCTGATATACTTATAGGGTGCTTACATGATCAGTGTCTAGAAAGGGGAATGAGCATCCTCTGGTGTGTTTTCACAGTTGCTAGGAGTAACATTTGGACCAAGTGTGTGAGCATGCCTAGTTCAGCCTTCCCATGGCATGTTGTGTGAAAGATGTCTCATTTATCCAAGTGTGTGAGCATGTCCAGTGTGGGCTTTCCATATGTTGAACTCTGCAGCCCATCACATTTGTGGATGAGTGTGACCTTCAACAAATACCTCCAGTTTATGGTTGTGTGTTCTGTGCCATGTTGTGTAGTTACTGTCCAAATGCTTTTTGTGTGAACACAACAGGGAGTATACTGTGCCTGCAGGTTTTGCATGGGATACTTTGCACACAATTGTCAACATCCGTTCATACTGACCTAACACTGTAGTACTGTATAGTGTAGTGGTTCAGTACTTTCACTGTGCTGGTCAGTATCCTGGGCTTTAGTCCTATCACTGCTTTACATTTCCATAGTGTGCACAACAGCCTGGTTAGGGTCCAGTTGTGCACATCTGCACAAAGGCGGTGCCTCTACAGACCATGGTAATTACTGCCCCATAAGCTTAACAAGTCTAGTCTGCAAAGCTATGGAGAGGATCATAATTGAGCTCAAACAAAGATATAGGGGACATGCAGACATTGTACCCATCCCATTTTGGCTTGGTCAAGGGCAGATCATGCCTTTTGTACTGGGTTGACATCTTCAAAACGGTCACTTAGGCCATTGTTGGGGAAAGGCAGTCCATACAGTCTACCTTGGCCTTGCAAACACTTTCAACACAATACCCCACTCAGGTATTGTGGAAAACCCTAACAACTGAAATGTAAACCCATATGTCACAAGATGGGTTGCAAACTGGGTTAAGGACGGGACCCACAGGGTTAGAGTTGCTGGCACTATGTTAGACTCCAGGCTGGTCACAGGTGGTGTCACACTGGGCTCAGTCCTTGGCCCCCTATTGTTTGTCATGTACTTCCCAGAAGTACAGGCCAACATGGGAGGACTTTGGCTGACAATGTTTGCAGATGACTGCACACTGGGCGCCATAGAGGACAGTGCATCAGACACGGATATCCTTCAGAAGGGACTCAGGGTAACTGATAGCTGGTGCCAGAGCCATGGCCTGAAGTCAAAGTGCACATGTGTAGACATACCCTTCAGGAAAGGCAAGGTAACCCCAAGCTACCATATAGGTGGCAATCCTCTAAGCACAGAGGAGGTTATCATGGACCTGGGGACCCAGGTTGACAGTCGCCGTTCTTCTGACACTCACGTTGCTAAAGTGGCTAGAAAGACCTTCTACATTGCCCACCTGATCAGGATGGGATTCCCATCCAGATCTAGTAGGTCATTGTTCCCCTGTACTCTTCACTTATCAGACCGGTGATAGAGTAGAATGCCCTATTCTGGATGTATCTCACCCAACATCTGCAGCAATTAGAGACACCCTGAATGTCCCCCACCTAAAGGATCAAGGAACCCCAACAGCTGTCATATGCTGCCAGATTGAAGACACTCCCACTCTATTCACTCACATACCGTCTGCTTAGAGGTGACATGTGCCTGACATGCAAGGCCATGTCCAAACAGGGATTAATGGACATGCTCCACCTCAGAATCGGCAGATCCACCTGAACCACTAGTGCAAGTGACTTGCACCTTAGCAGGGATGTACGTTGGACATGTTGGAGGGATGGAGTTATCACCCAGAGACTCCCTATGCTGTGGAATACAATCCCGGTCCATGTGAGGCAGAGCACCTTGCTGGCTGTGTTCAAGAGGTATCTTGACCTGTGGATGAAAGGTCATACGTTTAACCCGGGGATCATCACTGTGTCACTGCTGGAGAGAGGCATGACAAAATAATGGGCACAGTACTGTTTCCATGTAAGGGGTGGTGTACGCCAACAAACTCTGTGCTAGGCTTATACCTGCCTTAGGGAAGATAGCCTAGTATAAACCTATGTACCTATGAACCTATCTGACCATGTTGCATTATGTTCAGATGTGAACTACTTACAACAGCCTCATCCAACATCAGTAGTGTATTCCACAACATGGGTGTACATTGGCAAACACTACCGATGTGCCCTAGGCCATTTCTAATGCTAGTCGGAGAGTGTGTTTGTCCGTCAACACATTGTAAGTGTAGTTTGCCATGACATATGTCTTGTTTAGTATACTGTGCCTCTGTCTACCTGTGACATAACATTGATACCCAGGGTAAACCTCTCATCTCCCATCCACTCATTAGGATTCCTGTTGAGGGGAATCAACAAGCGTCTCTACGGACAACCTGTACTGGTAGTTTACTCATGCGAGGGGGTGGCTTCTGTGTTATGGATAATGCAGTACAGCCTGTCCTATGTATGTCAGTGCTGGGGTTCAGGTCCCTCATGTGCATAGCTCCCTGCCATTCAGATTGTGCAAGGTGCAGCATGTGCATTGATTCCAGCTTGGACATGGCTTTCTACATCAGGCACAGCTTGCATCTGGGTGGACAGCATGGCAGTGTGTGGAGCTGCACTCTGTTTAATCAGGCGACACATTACATGTGTTCCAGCTCTTTCATACTCCTGGTGAGGTACTGCTGTGGACTTTACAGGTGCTGGATGTGTCTGCATGAGGTACACCCCACAGGGGCTGTTGTGGTAATTTCTAATGCTGATGAAAGATAACTGCAGAACCACGATGACCTCCCCTTAGCTAGATGTCAGAAAGCATGGACCATGCAATCACAAATAGAAACAGGACCCTCTCCACAAAGGGAAAGTGGCCTGTCTGGTGGACCCCAGCCATAAACAAACTGTATGACAGATGAGGGTTACTAATGCAAGACAGAGCTACATCTCCAAAAGGGAAGACAGCTGTGATCAGCACTAGTAGAAAGCTACATTATCTCATAAAGACATAAAAGGTCAACTTGGGGACATAAATCACCAAAGACAATGAAGGTAACCACACTGCTTTCTTCAGTTATGTCAGACACCTGGTTGGGAACCCTCAGATATGCTCAGAGTTGGTACACAACAACATATATTCCAGTGACCTGACAGATATTGGCAACATTCGGCGGACAGCTTCAGTGCATTTACCCACCCTCATCCCCAAAAGAAGATAGTTATCACTGCTGTATGTAACCTCACTGTCATCTTGGATGTCCATGTGAGAGCCGCACTCAGCAAAGACAAGTACACAGCATCAATGGGACCTGCTGGTATCCCCGGTTGCATGCTATGTGAACTCCAGAAGGAGCTGGACCCGTATATACAAGTGCTATTTAACCTTAGTCTTGCTACAGGATATGTACCTGAACACTGGCGTACGGCAACAGTGGTCCCACTCCACAAAGGAGATGCCTCCACAGACCATGGCAACTACCACCACACAAGCTTAACCAGCCTTGTCTGCAAAGCTATGGGAAGAGTCATTATGGAGCTCTTACACAGACACATTGCTGACCTACGAACCCTTGTTCCCACCCAGTTCAGCTTTGTACAGGGCAGATCCTGCCTTTTGCACCTAGTTGACTACTATGAAACTGTCAGTAGGGCCATCGATGAGGGCTACGCAGTCCACACAGCCTACCTGCACTTGGCTAAGGCCTGTGACACAATACCCCACTCAGGCATCATAGCCAAGCTCAACAGCTGACATATAACAGCATATGTCACAGGATAGGTTGCAAAATGGCTAAGAAACAGAACCCATAAAGTCAACATTGCAGGTGCCTTGTCAGATTTGAAGCCAGTCACAGGTGGTGTCCCACAAGGATGTGTCCTGGGACCCCTCTTAATTGGTATTTACTTTTCAGATGTGAAAGCAAACAGAGGGGTTGTGGCTGACAAAGTTTGCAGATGACTGCAACCTAGGCACCATAGTGAATACATCAGCCGGCACACACATCCTACAGAATGCAGTCACAAAGGCGGATAGCTGGTGCCAGACGCATGGCCTGAAACTGAATGCAACTGATGTGTATTCATCCCCTTTGGGAGGAACAAAGTACCCACAGATCAATACATAGACAGCAACCCACTGAGCACAGAAAACAAATCAGACACCTGGGGACACATGTAGATAGTGACATCTCTTTTGACACCCCTGTTGCCAAAGTGGTTAGGAAGACTTTCTATCTTGCCCACCTTATCATGGAGGGTTTTCCATCCAGATCATAGGAGGTCATTGTTCCACTATCCTTCTCCCTTATCAGGCCCATGATTGAATACAAAGCACCATATGGTATGTACCTCACCCAGCATTTGCAACAGCTGGAGAGACCCCAAAAGTACCTACCATGAAGATCAGGGTTCTTCAACATGTCATATGCTTCCAGAATAGAGGAAATCCAGCTTTATTCAGTGTCATACCGCATACTTACAGGTGACCTATGCCTGACATACAAGACCATGTCCAATCAGGATTTGGTGGACATGCTCCACTGCAAGCAATCCAAATCCACCAGAGCCATGAGAGCTGAGGATTTGAACCTCAGCACATGCATGTATAGGACATGCTGGAGGGACACAGTCATAACTCAGAGGCATCTCACACTCTAGCAGAGTATCCCAGTTCATGTTTGACAGAGTCCCTCACTGACTCTCTTCAGGAGACATCTGGACAACTGCATATGAGACAGAGGCACAGACTAGACAGAGGCACAGTCATGTTATTCAATTACGTAAGGGGGTCATAATGTGTCACTACTAAGTCAGAGGCACAATATTCGGAATCTATTCTGTACACGTATTACCACTATAAGGGGTGGCAATAGCCACATCACTATGGCTAGGCTTATACATGCACTAGGGCAGATAGCCTAGTAGTAAACTATGACACTATGAAACACTGGTGTATGTGTAGGTATTGTCAGTCAAGCACTATGATGTGGTTTGGGGGGCTTGATATCTCCCTGTATTCCAACATTGTTTTGTCTATTCCTTCTAGCATGTCTAGGGATCAGTTGCTAGTGTCCTCTCCTGCTCAGCTGGTGAACCTGGGAATATTGAGGCAATGTTACACTTGCCTCATGTACACTGACAACCCTCTCCTTCTCCCATAAAACACACATACATGTGAGAGATGCAACTATATAGCCAAAGTGGAGGCTGAGCTCTCTCAACATAGGACTAGCAAGACCAGAGAGAAGGTGAAGGTAACCACACACATCACAAACCCAGTCTCACATGGCACTATCACAACTTAAAATCATACACATAGACACACAAAGACATACTCAGAGGCTCTGATCAGAATTCTACCAAAACAGCAGTGGCCACCACAGCAGACACTCACACAACTGCCTCCACAGGGCACAGCACATGCAACACTGACCACAGAGTCGGTGTGCCAAACAGTCACAGCCCTTAAGGCCAAACACAATGCCAGACACACTTGTCATAGGTGACTCCATAGTCAGACACACTGACGCCCCGCTCACCAGATCGAGTATGGAGGAGGTCACAGTAAGCTGCCTATCGGGCACTGGAATCCACCACATAATGCAAGCACTCAGGTCACTCAACTGCAAGTACAAGTCTGATCCAGTCATTATCCATGCTGGTGTGAACGACCTGAGATGTACCTCCCTGGACTACATGGAAAGAGACATAGAGGATCCCTCTGATTATGTAGGCCAGGCAGGTATGACCCTGACCTTGAGCAGTATCCTACCTTCACCAAGTATGATGCCACATAAACAGAGACAAGATGATCAGCTGTAATAATTTGCTTAAACTATGGTGTCATTCAAAGGGGGTCCAATGTTGGTCTGCCTGGGATGACATGCTGGACAGACCACGCTGATTTGCAAGGGACGGCTTGCACCTGTCACCCCTGGGCTTCCGGATTTCAGCTGATGCTCTTGCCACCCCCATTGTGCCTTTTTTATGCAAGATTCAGATTCTACACCTACCACCCTAGAACACAGTAAAGGAAAGACACTAAGGGTAATGCTGCTCAATGCCAGAGGTCTCAACCTCAAGCTGCACACACTCAATGCCCTTCTCAGTATGTAGCACATTGATGTCTGTGCTGTGCCTGAAACCTGGTTCACAGCTTCTGACAGCACCCCGGCACTATCGGGTGTTACCTCATATCATGCATTCCGGCACCAGAATCTGGACAACACCAAGAAAGGAGGGTGGGTGTCCATATTCATCAAGGACACCCTCACCTCAAGGTTGGTGGCAACACACGATGCATCGGAGACCATCCAGGTGCCAGTAACCGTAGGCAAGACTGCTCTGCAGTTTGTAGCATGTTACATGCCACCCTCTCAAACTCAGGTACCTCACACAGCTGTCCTGCAAACACTGAAGGGGATAAATGTATCTCCAAACACCATCCTACTGGGTGATTCCAACTATCCAAATATAGACTGGGATCACTAATCAAGCCACAACACTCTAACCCAAAGGTTCCAAGAGTTCATACACTCAAATGCCATGGAACAACTGGTCACCATCCCCACAAGTGGAGACAACATACTAGAACTCATCATCACGAACATGGGGTCACACTGTTCAACACCAGAAGTATACCCATCATTGGTGAGATCAGATCATGGACTAATCTCAGTGGGAGTCCACATCCCACCCACACCCCAGATAGAAAAACAAACAGTGAAGACCTTCTCAAATGCCGACTTCACATTTCTAAGGACTGGTGTGGTCTCTTTCAAGGCCCCTAAGTCAGCGGACACCATTACCCAAGCCACTGTATCACTTACAAATGCCTTCTACCAGCACCTCCAGGACTGCATGGATCAGGCAATCCCAAACAAAACAAAGACTCTTTGTACCACAGGCAAGCATCCAGTCTGGTGGACCCTAGCCATAAACAAGCTCTACAACAAAAGGAAGGAGCTACTACAAGATAGAGCAAAATCCGTAGAAGGGAAGACACCCTGCTCATTGTGAGTAAAACACTGGGTTCCCCCATACAATCATCCAAGGCGAGTTTTGAGAGTAAACCCACTCAGGACTCAAGGGACAATCATGAGGCCTTTTTTACCTATGTTTGAAACCTGGGAGGGAACTCCCAGATATGCTCAGAATTAGTTCGGAATGATGTAAATATCACTGAACCTACAGACATTGCCAACATACTGGCTGACAGGTTCAGTGCAGATTCCCCCCCCTCCCCCCAACTGGAGGGGTATCTACACCAGAGGATTGTAGCCCCCTCAAACATCTCCAATGCTGGGGTGAGAACTGCTCTATCCAAGGCGGAAAACACTATCCATGGGACCAGATGGTGTCCCCAGTTGTGTGCTCCATGAACTCAATGAGTAATTACACCCGCAGTTAGGGCAGCTGTTTAATCTTAGCCTCACCTCAGGATATGTGCCCAAGGAGTGGCATATGGCAATGGTGGACCCACTTCACAAAGGAGGTGCCTCCACCAACCCCGGAAACTACCATCCCATCAGCTTGACAAGCCTGTTCTGCTAAGCTATGGAGAGGATCATAATGGGAATAATAAATGAAGACATAGGGGACTTGCAGACATTGGATCCAATCCAGTTTGGCTTTGTCAATGGCAGATCATGCCTTTTAAACTTGGTTGACTTTTTCAAGACAGTCACCCAGGCCATTGACGTGGGCAAGGCAGTCCACACAGCCTACCTTGACCTGGCAAAGGCTTTCGACACAATACTACACTCGGGTATCATTGAAAACATCACCAGCTTAATTGTGAACCCATACATCACAGCATGGGTTGCAAACTGGCTAAGTGACAGAACACACAGGGTCAAAGTTGCTGGTGCCATGTCACACTCAGAGCTGTCACAAGTGGTGTCCCACAGGGCTCAGTCCTGGGCCCACATTTGTTCAGCATCTACTTTTCAGAAGTACGAGCAAACACAGGAGGATTATGGCTGACAAAGTTTGAAGATGACTGCAAACTGGGAAGCATAGTTGGAAACCCATCTGACACAGACATCCTTCAGAAGGGTCTCAGACACAGATAACTGGTGCCAGAGCCATGGCCTTACGTTAAACGCTAAACAATGCATAGTCATACCCTTCGGGAACAAAAGGGTTACCCCTAGTTCCCATCCAGGTGGCAATCCTCTAAGCACAGAAGAGGTTATCAGGGTCCTGGGCACCCAGGTTGACAGTAATATTTTGTTTGAAACTCACGTTGCCAGAGTAGGCCTGGGGCAGTTCCTGCTATTAGGACAGAGGTGTGACCTGGTAGTGTCAGGGTGCTGATGTGGGCTTTGACCCTGTTTTCTATTACAGCACTGATATCTACATTCTCTATACTGTGTGCGTTTACACTGCACGCATTTATACTTCTGGCATTGGGTAGCATTACATCTAGGTTACTATCGCCAGGTACCTATGAGGTAGGTTTGTGTTTTTTGTGGTTTATGATTGGTGTGGGTGGATGTTAGTCGGGTCCTCAGGTGTGCATATGGTACATGGTATTACATTACTTAACACATGGCATTCATGCCTCAGGTGGTGCTGCAGGGCTGCCTCTGTCAGATGCACATACTACACTCCCTGTACATGTTTGGAAGCAGGTTGTGTCATGTTAGGCATCCCTGTTACTATAATGAGTGAGTCAGAGCGGGTATCAGTCCCAGTGTTCCTACTGACCAAGTGTATGTGCTATGTTGCCTCTTTGCCAAGGCCAGGGCATACTGGGCACGCCTCCTTCTGCCTACTGGGACAAGGTCAGGTTGTTCCTCCTCCGAGTCACCCTCTGCCTGTGGTAGCCTTGGCAATGGTGGGATGTTAGGCCCAGCCCTGTGCTGGTCCTGCTGCAGCTGTTTCCGCAGGATCATATTATGTAGCATAGCACATATCATGACCATTTGGGTACATGTAGTTGGTGTGTACTGCAAGGCTCCACCAGATGTGTCCAGACACCGGAACCGTGACTTGAGCATCCCAAACACACGCTCTATGACATTACGTGTTTGTGCGTGTGCCTCATTATGGAGTTCCTGTTCAGGTGTGTGTGCATTTCTGATGGGTGTCATCAGCCACGGCTCAAGTGCATAACCTGCATCCCCCACTAGGTGTCCGTGTGGGAAGTCCCCACTGGCAAATGATTGGTACAGCTGCGTCAGATACCAGATGTGGGAATTGTGGTAGCTCCCAGGGCAGCCAGCACACACATTCATTATTATGCCCTGGGCATCACACATGACCTGGCAGTTGATGGAGGGGTATCCCTTGCGGTTAATGTAGACTCTACCCCACTCACCAGCTGGTGCTTTGATGCGTACGTGCGTGCAGTCTATTGCACCCAGCACCTCAGGGTATCCCGCTATTTGCTGGAAGAGACGCATATTGCTGGCCACAACCTCACGGTCATTAGGGACATATATATGATCACCGACATGTGCTGACATGGCATCCAGGAACTGGTGCAGTACCCTGGAGGCTGATGTCTGTGTAATCCCCATCATATCACCAGTTGGTCTCTGGAAGGTACCTGTTGCTAGCATTCTTAGGCCAACACATACCTTGGTTTCCACTGAGATGGGTTCCCCTCGGTTGGTTCTGTGTGTGAGATGTGGCCTGCACAGCTCAACAATCTGCTGCAGAAGGTCTCTGTCCAATCTGTAGCGCTCTATCATCTCCAGCTCATGTAACCCATGGTAGGTGACCCTGGGCCTGTATACTCTTCTCCTTCTCCTCACTCTGGGTTGTCTGTCAGCATCTGCATTGCCACCACCCTCAGCAATTCGCCTATGCCTGATTATAACAGCTATGGCAGCCCCTAGCATTTCTGCTCTGAGTTCAGCTTTTTTCAGTTTTCAATTCTGATAGCTTACTTTCTTGCAGTATCTCTTGTGAGAAACACCCTGCACTGCTCTTTGCAGTGTTTTAAGTGCTGGGTTGGGCTTCTAGTCTGCCTGCATAATTGCCTGCTTCCAATTGTTTCCACCAATTAACTCCAGCAGTATCCTCTGGCAGTTTCCGTGTATTTTAGTTGTTTCCTGTTTCCTCTCTGTTTCCTCAGGGGGAGCAATGTGCACACCAGCTTAAGCACGCTCACAGTCACTTAAACGCGCACACACATCCCTACACGGTGTTAAACGCGCGCACACATCCTTACACGGTGTGAACTAGGCTGATTCATGTTAAAACGCTCGCACACAGCCTTCCACACGTGCACACCTGCGCAAAAAGTTTACAACGGTTTGCAACACGCTCCCACATGTTGAACCTGCCTTACACGCGCGCATGCATGTATATCAAGAAACTTTGAGTGTAGGGATAGCGTAAACCTTCCATTTCTTGACTTTCCTAGTGTTCTGTTGGGACACACCTCCCTCCCTGAAGTCTGTCTGTCATCTTTCACCTCACATTGCCCTCCAATCTGGTATATTTGTATCTATCTTTCCCCCCCGTGATGTCACCTACCTCTTACTCTGTTCCTCCCCCTTCTCTAACTCTTACACTACTCAGAAAGTGCTCATTACCTATGTGGCAGTGTGATTCAGTATTGTAACCCTCATTTACATAGGATTGCCTAGTAATGACTAGTTACATGTCTTACACGGAGCTTCCCCCCTTGACAACCACTAAACGGAGGCCATATTGTTTTTGGTCGGCAAGTCCCTCCATTGACATTCCATGTAATACATAAATCCCACAATTGTGGGCTTATAAGCTTCGGTTTTTAGTTTTAGGTAGCGCACCCCGTTTGCGCGGGTGTGCGCTGCAGTTAAACCTCAAAATCCCGTGAAAAAAAAAAAGTTATATTACATATTTTTGCAACACTTTTTCATGCCAATGGCCACATATTTGGCCATTGGCATGCTTAATGAAACAAATGCACCCTTTATTTGGAGCTGACATAGCTCCGTTTTTAATTTTGCAGAAATGTACTCAGTTGTCAGCTGAGTACATTTCTGCAGCTAACACGTCCGTTACATGGACTGGTTTCTGCTTCGTGGATCGCTCAGATACCTCATTTGCATATCTTTGAGCTGCAAATGAGGTATTGAGCATTTTCACGCCCAGTCCGTGTAAGAGACGTGTTAGCTGTCTCTTACACGGAGATTTGGGCTGTTCCTGAATCGGGAGGCTTACACGGAGGCTTACACTACTCTTGAACTCCATGTAAGCCTTCCTGAATCTGGCCCATGGTTTTACCAGTCTTTACTTGTACATTAATACCGTGTTGGAGAATGGTCATATCTAATGTTCAGACCATTATTCAATGAGTTTCAGGTCAGCTGATTAAATTGTGTGTGCTTGGTGTCTAGACAACTACACATTAGCCTACTGCTAAATAATATATGTAATTTGTATTAGCTGTTTACAGTTCATTACTTATTCTGAACTACTTGCCAATTGCTATGCACTTGTATTCTTTTCAAAGGAAACCCCTTAAGATATTAATAACAGCTATAATTTTCCAAATATTGCATTATAGTATTGCCCCACAGAAAACTTTAAAATAAAATGTGAATTAGTTAATCGTGAAGGACTGATTACACTATATATCTAACAGTGAAGTCGAGTACTAATGCAGGTAACAAATGTAATACTTGTGTCACCATGTTTTTATCACTTACACAAGACTAATTAGTATGAATTCATGTACGACTACTAACGTACGTTATCCTTACTACTTGGGATGTGGGTTACATGGTTTTCAGACCAATCCTATCAAATAAACACCGACAGTCACATTGTAACAGTTTTTCCAAGAACACAACTGAGTAACACAATTCCCTAAAAATACAATAAGCCTCAATGTGTAAACTCTCCATATGACTATCGTGAGGATGAAGTTATTGTGCCTACAGGAAAGGTGGCAGACAAAAGACCACTAAAATCTACGAAATCTTATAAAAAGAGTGTTGCTTTTGTAGAAAAACTTGGTTGTTTCCCTTTTTTTCAACAAATGAGAAGGTTGCTTTCAGCAATGTGTGCTGTTTAAGTCTGCCTTCCTATTCTACTGTTCCAATTTGGAAGAATGAGCTGTTCAGGGATTGATCCATGCCGGTCTCTCCATGTAATGACTTCTGGCATACTGCCTTTTATCCACTGAAAGAATTCAAACTGTACTTTAACATAGTTCTTGAATCTACGCGGTCTTTGCCCATCTAACGAAGCATGCTAAACTGCTCCTCCTTCCACTTTTAATGACCCTGCTGATTCAGCTAATAAGCATCGCTAACTTGACATTCAAAAGCATCTGACATGACACAGTGAAGCTGAGAACAGTGCTCTTGACAAACAATGAAACTAATGGTTTCACAAATGTTACCACCACCCTGATTTAGAAATGGGGTCCACTCCTGGCCCCTGCAGTACACAGGAATAAAGCCCTGAGTCTGCCCCAGATCTGTGTTCATCTAGCAGCAATGGTATGGCAGGGACTGTGTAAAGGAGTATGCTGGTCCACCCATTGGGGTGGGGGGCTTGGCTTGCTGTACTGGTGACACAGGAATATGGATGAATCATCCATAGCAACTGGCATTTTGCTCATGCTGCTCAGGAACGTGCTGCTCAGCCAAGAGACTTGTCACAAATGGCAGTATGAAAGCAGCTCCATCAGACAGCATGTGTGGAGAATGCAGTCTTCTGCCAGGGACAGACTCTTGACCACTCAGCACGATCGGCAGACAGGTAAAGTACTTCGCAACCAACCCTCACCTCCTCCTAGGGGAATTAATTGGTTCATTACGCTCTTTGGACAGCGAAGAAAGGGTTGCAGGCTCTCAGCCCTGCCAGAGAATTCTGGTTCTCACTCTAGAGTAGAAATGACTGGGTCAACTAGTTGCCCAAACAGGAAATTATTGGGCAAATCCTACAGGCAAGGGGGCAAAGAAATGGGCCCACATAATAGTGTGTTAGCGATTTTTTTCAAGTGCTGCTACCAACATGAGCAATGAACCTAAAAGTAGGGATTATGCATGCCTGAATCTGTACTAGTCATCCCCACAAATTAAACAAATTGTCGACCTACATGTCAGTGCATCACTGCAAATGGCTCTTACAGATGTTCAAGTCTTATTTGGTGCTTTGTGTTATTCTATACAACAAACACATGTACACATTATTTTTGTCGTTATTCTGTTTACAAGGATTAACTCTAGTAAATAAATATGAATAGAATGCATTTCTGTTTGGTAAATTATTGTTCATCCATCCTCTGTCAACACAGCCTATACCACACCTCCTGTTGTATACGTTTCAGACTGGCATCACCCCAACACACAAAGAAAGGGTAATTAGAAAGTGGTTCTTAAAATATTAGTATGTGCTTTCTGGTGACGATGCAAATGGAAATAGATCTCTATTAATAAGTTAATAAAGGAACAGACTCTGCTGATTAAGACTGGAACTTCATGCATTTGTAACTTATTACAATTGAATATTTTCAGTTGTAAAATTACATTTCAGCATTCTGCCAGTCAAATATATAGCAGGACTGAGAATGCAGAGCAGAGGTTGTGGGCACTGCTTCAGCTGCACTACATTTTACAAAGGCTACTCAATGGAACACGTGCATTCTTTGCAGTTTAGTCAGCTTTTCTTTCTGGAGAAATTCTTCTTCAGAATTAAATGAGTGCAGTATTATGTAAGAGCACAAGTGAAAACTTGGACCATACAACACTTCACATCAATTTTCATTAAGCGTGGCTGCTGTACATTTTAACCCCCTCCCCCACCTCCACAGGACCATTGTCTGATGACCATCTACACCCAGTCAGCCCATTTGCTTCACAGGCCAGGCACAGGAGTCAGGCTTCCCTGGGATATGTGAAAGCACCACCAGCCTATTCTCATTCCTGCCCAGAATGCCCTACAGACCTATCCATCCCCCCCCCCCCCAAGCAATGATAGTCAATTCGTAAGGAACAGGAAAACTGTGAATCATATAGAGCAGCCTATCCTTACCGTTCTCTAGGGTGACTGGGTAGGGAAAGGAAGTGTGCACGCTCCCACACTCAGCCCATTCCTCCAGCTATGCAAGGATGTCCTTGCCTGACACAGTATTAGGCATGTCCTTTGCATGTGGGCAATACAACCAGCTACCTCCAAGTGCTACCAATACCACAGACCTGGCAACATCCTTATCCCCAGAATGAGTGAGCTGGCATTGGCTGCTCAAAATTATCCTGCCATGACAACGAACACCTGTCGTCTGGACCAGTCATGGATTCCATCCCTTCACACCACTGGGATGAGCTATGCCATCTTGGAGACAAAAAGAAAGCACTGCACAACACTTAAGAATGCACATTCCAATGATGTAACACTACATCTGAAATCTCATGAATGTCCAAACTACATATGAAAAGATTCAAAACAAACCATCAATACCCAATTTTCATCTTAGCATGCCTTTTTATTAGCTAATCCCTTTCTACTTTTGGATCATTAAGGACTGATACAGCAACTTAGCTGGAAGGAAAAAAAGGAAGGAATTGTTTACCACTGTATTGTTTTACACACACATATTATATATATATATATATATATATATATATATATATATATATATATATATATATATATATAAAGTATTAATAACAGGTCATTCTGCTTTCAGACAAAATCTAAAAACAGAAGCCCTCTATTAATGCCTAGGATTATTAAAGTCAGATGGGGAGGCGTCCCTCACTGATCAGCTGTTAAGACTATGGGCTTCATGCATCAATTTAAAATGCTTGGTACATTCTACTTACTGCTGCATGGCAACAAGGACAACTATTTCCTTGAAACTAATGCCTAATAATTTGTCAGGTGCATTGTCATTAAAGGTAATCATGGTCAGGAGGGACAATGAACCAGGAAAGAAACATACAGGCAAGAATACAGTGAGGAAGAACAGGAATACATATGATTATTACTCTGGGAGAAAAACAAAAAAATCTTGTGTGAAACAAACATGCAGATTAAAAATGAGGAAAAGCATGCGTCTTAAAAAATGTAGCTTCAAAGACTGGGGTAAATGTGACATTTAGGAAATAAGGAAACAAAGGAACATACAGAATACTGCTCAAAGCAGAATGAAATAGCACGAGTGAGAAAAATAAAATGCCCAGCTTGCTAGTCCAATCTAAAAGAGGCATGAACCATTTCATTGCTACTTAAGGGAACAAAACACTAAGGGAGAGATGTTTAATCCAAATAAAACTGAGGGGGAGGCAGAAATGATGAAAAAGGACAGTTACAAAAGGGAAGGCTTGCAGAAAATTTATAGAAATTAGAGTAATGTCTTTCGGCTTTTCCCGGTTAGGGGTCACCACAGCGGAACTCCGGTCCACTAATAATTGGCAGTGGATTTTTACGGTGCTGAGTTGCCAGCCCAACATCCAACCTTCAAAGGAGGCACACCCATTCATGCTCACACCTACCTGCATGTCTTTAACGTCACTCGACCGCGGGGAGAACATGCAGACTCCACACAGAAGGCGCTCCAGCTGAGAATCTAATGGGAGAATCTCTTGCTGTGAGGTGACAATGCTAACCGTGGCAGTATACACAAGTATCCAGGATGAAAGGGTTTAAATCCCTTAAGAGGGAACTCAAAGGACCACAAAATCTAAAATATATATACATTTCTGCTGTACTAAACACCCCTTTACCATTATCAGTCCATATCATGGTTGGAGTGTTCAAAATTATCAGTTCATTTGTCTTGCAAACAAAGTAAGCAAATACATATGTTGATAAAAACTACAAAAAAGAACAAAAATGCAACATCCTTTATATGACATTTATATTTTAGGTTTGGAATAAGAGTCAAAACACTGGGAGGATAGCAAGAACAGGCTGGGCTGAGTATCAGAGACCATTTATTCAGGTAACTGTCCCCTAGAGGAATCAGATGACAAAGTTAAAAGAAAAGCTCGTGACCATACCTGATAACCAGTGCGGCAGCTTCTCCAGTCCCTACTGCCAAGCCCAAAACACAAGATGCAGCACCCACTTATTTGGCAGGTAGGTCATGCTGTACGATTTAAGCCTGCAGAATAGCTAACTGCAATATGGAGTGGGGCCAATCACCTTGGGGTAAGTGATTCTCAAAGAAAAAGGGGTGATAGAAAGGTTTGAACAAAGCAGCGTGTACTGACCTGTATGTGGTAGGGCCCCAGTAAGGAATGCACACTTCTTTCTTTGCTTCTTTTTCGTTTTAAGCGTACATAAAGCATACTACTTTACTTTAGAAAACTCAGTCATGTATTTCAACAGTTCAAAACTAAGTATTCGAAACCAATGTCTCATGTTGTTACAGCAACACACTGCAATGACATTACTAGCTTTCATGCAGAGAAAATTGAATTCGTATCAGTTTATAATGCTTTCATACGTGCTACATAAGATGTGTTACATTTTTTGTATTCTCTATTTGTGAAAGAAACCTGGGAGGGGGCAGACATGATGAAAAAGGAACACAAGACAAATGTATGTGTTAAATTGTTTTACAAATTAAATTAAAAATTAAATAAGCAGCCAGATACATGTTCATTGTTCACTTGAAGCCTTGAGGCTGTAATATCCACTCATTTACTCCAGTCGTACAACAGCCCTTTGTCTGGTTTTTGCACCAAGCAATAGCACAGTCTCTCTTACAAGCACACCATAACAGAACATAACCACTCTGTTCAGAACTTCACCGACATTTAAAGGATCTCCCTAAACAATGATACCTGGCTCTAGCTGTCCTCAAACTATTTGGTCATTTGTTTACCAGTTAAATCCACAGACAGAAGTACCGGTTTCAAGGTGCAATTCAGAAATACTATGTGGTCAATTGACACAGTTTGCTAGTGGCGACTGAATAAAAACTCAAAGCTCTCTCTGCCAAACTTCCAAGTACCTTATCTGGACTGCAGAGGCTATTTTCCACAACACAGGATCAGATATTTGACAAAGAAATGTCACGCAACAGATCTCAGTCATCAGCAATTCAACAAAGCATCCTGCTGACAACAAATGGGAACATTGCAGATTTCTCTTATAGCTGTCAACAGGAAGACACATTGAAATGTTATTGCTGTGGCCAAAAATGTAAACTTGGCACAGGGAAGCCTTCCAGAAACACCTCTTAAAGTAAAGAATGTCATTAACCAGATATTAAAAGACTGTAATAAAACAAAGATAATATTGTGGAATTAATTTAGTAAAGAAGCTTCACTTCATGAAGTTGAAAGTTATGTCCTGTCAGGTATAAACAAAATTTAAGGAAAGTAACATTGCAGGTTCCAGAACACAACTCAGGGCTACTATTAGAGAGATGCATTTAAAAGTGCCCTAACAAAACCATTCAGGTTTTGAAAGCAGAATCTAGTCATCATTCTGTGAAGCTATAAAACAATGTGTGTGTGTGTGTGTGTGTGTGTGTGTGTGTACATTGGGGGAACACATGGACACCATGAGAAAGCCTTACCCTGAAAAAATAGATGGGGTATCTCAGTGAAATAACTATGCTGACAGAGAAAAGAAATAACAGAATACACTGCATATACATCATTCATACCTCACATCTGTCCCAACTGTCAAGGACTTAACCCAATTTTGATTCAAATTTTAGCTCCATCTCACTAAATCCCTCCCAAAACTGATGGCCGGAAAAAAGGTGGTGAATTACACTTAATGTACAAAAATAAGAGTTGCAGACTCCTTTTAATTTAGAAAATATGTATCGATTCACATTCTGTTATTCTATCAGTGTCTCAGGTTTATAGTACTAATATTTTAAGTGTCCCTGATTCTAATGAGATTTGTCTGACTGGGTGAAAGCTATGACATCACGTAAAACACTAACAGGCCCCCAAGTTGAACCTAACCCTTCATGAGCTGCATTTCTGAAACAAAATACAAATTTTGCTTTCTCACACAAAATACCGTACAGTCAGCAATCATGCAGCTACCATAAGCAAGATGATGCGGTTACTCTCATGTTTAACCCTTTTAGAATTGTCTCTCTCTCACTGTGTGCATGTCTCTGCGTGCGTGTCTCTGTGTGCGTGTGTGCGTCTGTGTGCGTGTCTGTGCGTCTGTGTGCATGTCTGTGCGTCTGTGTGCGTGTCTGTGCGTGCATCTGTGTGTGTGCCTGTACCAAAGGTAAATGTCCTCAGCCTATGAAATCACCCCATATCTTCTTGGTACCACATCCTACAATACTACACTGAAATCATTACTAAATGATGATCTTTAGACAACATACCCCAGGGGTATACCCTTCATTAAGTATAGATGTCCGACCCATCCCTCCTCCCATGCAAATCTGGGGTATACATCATAACCTTGGCCTCTCTAGTACAGAAAATTGCACTGAGACTCACTGATGACAGCTGACAGCTCCCCCATGGTATGAATAGCGCATTTTTAGTCAAAACTTTATTAAAATGTTTTTAGAGATTTTACATCCTTAAACGCAACCTCAAACTTAACAGCATAACATCTGCTCCCATAAAGAACAGAATCTTAAACTATCCTGAACTATTCACAAATAAACAACTTAAACTAAACCATATACAAGCAGAACTCAGCAAAAATTCTGACAATGCAAATTTTCAGTAAATACAATTCAAACCTAATTTTTCTCATTCATACTTTAGTATACTTTTATAAAGAAATAACCATCTTGCTTCCAGCTGACTATTGCGAAGTATTGTCACTTTTATGTACATGACCAATAATTTATATTACTGTCGCTCCTCTAAATAGAGCCTAATCTCATCAGATATATCCACATGTATTATCGATATTTATTATCTAAATGTTTAGACCACACCTTGGTCTTCTTAGCGGATTTATTTCATTCACAATATCCTGAAAACCAGGAAGCGTTCTATTTTTCCAGTTTTTAGTCATCATTCTTTTTGAAAGCTCAAGTATAACTTTTTTTTATTCAAATTTAGTGCTACATGGCCTCCCAACAAAACAGCCAATTTGTCTGCACTAGTACTACTAAGAATATTGCATTTAGGGTCACTTGCAAACTTTTTTATAAGCCTGAAAGGACTGGATAGTGCCAAAATATGTTTATTATAGTCTTTTTCTATCCCTTGGTACCCCTCCAACAAAGATCTGAAGCGACTGAGAATACAGGCTGAAACCTTGGCAGTATATACAAGTACCAATGCAGGTTCTTCCAGACAAGTATTCCAAGCTGCCTGATATCCATAGAGTACCTGGTGAAGAAACAGATCATTAACCAAGTACGGCTATAACTAGGCACAGGACAGTGTCCTATGGGATGAAAATGGTTCAAGAACAAACAGATCTAACATCCAAGCTATCTTTTACTTTTGGCAACTAGACCGTTGTGAAAGCCAGAGACTGTAAGAGTACATGCCATATGAGCAAGAATCAAGCTGCTGGAGATTGTGGCTAGTAGTATTTGTCAATAGAAAAAAAAAACACTATTTTGTTTCTGCAAATCAAATATTCAGTCTTTCTTTAAGTTGTCATAAGATGAAGGTAGGGCAACTCCTGCCTGTGCATCTTTTTATTGGGCTTTTTTTTAGTATTTTATGTTTCAGTATTGTTTATTCTACCTGCAGTATTAATACAGGAAGTGGGAGTATACTAACAGAAGTACTGAATTTTGATCCTTCTACCAGACATTGCAGTCTAAGTGTATATATAAATGAGAGCATGCAGGGCCACTCTGCAAAACTATTTCATGACTGCATTTTAGCTGCACTGTTTCATCTATGTTACATACAACAGCCTATGCTCCCATGCTAATACTTGCTGTGCATTCAGTAGCATAGCAAGGGTGGAGTAAAGGGGCAACTGCCTGGCATGCACCTAACCTTTTTTCTGTACTGAAATGCTGGTACAGAAAGGCATTTGAATTAGTTTTTTTTTTTTTAGCTTTTCACTTGAAGAGCCGAGTCATGGACTTGGTGGAACATGATGGTCTTAAGGAAGCCGATACAGCAATGTGAAGGTCCAAACCCCTCCCCCCTCACCACTTGAAGTACTTGAGGGAGGCACATGGAGGATGGGGTACCCAAATATTCTTTTTTTTTCATCACTCGAACAGCTGAGGGGGTAGGGTGCTAGATCTTGGGACCTACAAAGATTGTGGAGTTGAGCCGGCTATGCTTCTGTGCATTTTACAAAACAGCGTAATCTGATGGAATAATCCATGGCATCCCTCAGTCTCAGAAAACCCAGCATGCAACCTATACTGGGTCAAAAACAAACTAAGGTAGTGTGACGTTCACTTCCTGAATTATGTTAAGCACCTACTGCATTAATAAAAATCAAAGTGTAAAATGTGCTACAAAATAGAAAATAGTGGGTAATCCACAGCAGAGTTAAAAATGAAATCTCCTTTAATGAAGCACACAAACAAGCGATCCTAGCGGAATATAATGAAAAGCATCAAAGGAAGTCCTTATTTATATATAATCAGGTTGTTTGGAGCAAGGGAGCAGTTACAGAGGGTGGTTCTGTTAACAGCAATAAAAGCATTACAATCATTTCTTTAACCAAGTCCCCACCCCCCCAACACCATAGTGTAATCAGAGACTGTGCTACCTAAAACAAACTAAAAAGCTAGAGACAAATTACAATACAAGACCAGCTTAACACTTCATATAGGTTAATCAAATAATCCAAAAATGAATTAAGAAACAAAATGATTAGCTAAAGTCAAAATAAACTATTGTTGATCAGATATACACAGCAGTGCAAGCTGAACAAAATTACATTGCTTTTGTCCTCGAGCAAGACATAACAGTGAATATATTTTGAGTGACAGCAAGACTAATGCACATGCAGTAATAAAATATTAACACAATTGGACTGGAAGACCAACAATATTACACTACTAGGTATTGCAAAGACTACGACTTCACATAGTGATTGCTTAGATACTGCACTTCATCTGCTGTAGTACGATATATTCTGATGTTCAAAGACAAGTCACAAATAATCCAGTAAGTGTGACGGCCCCTCGATTAGCAATCTCAGCAAGCTCTCCCTATACCGGGAATTGAATTAACCACTGTAAGAAACCAAAAAAGTTTGATGATAAATCCTGGTTCTTGAAATACACCGCTGCATTAGCACAATTTCTAAATTGTGCTAATTTATTTGATATAAAGGTTGTGTTATAGATGAAAATTTATTCGACATATGGATGTAACACATACCATCGTATCTTTAGTAATGGGTTATTTGATAATGTTAATTCATACATTCGTATGTATAGGTGACTGATTTGGCATTAAAAAAGCAAAATGTAGAATGTAGTTTTGATACAGTTTTTAAAGGAGGTGTTTTTGACACAAATCATAATATAGGAAGATTTTTTATAAATAATGATGAATATTTGTAATTACAGATATCTGTGTATTAAACAGTTTTAGAAGCTTTAACGGACGATAACTTTAAGGGGCGGAACTCGTTATACAGGATACTATATATCCACTAGTATCCGCTTCCTTCTGGCGCCAAATTTTAAATAAAATGTTTGTTATATCATTTACAAAGGGTTCTGAAGAAGCCCATAGCTTGAGTGGGTGAAAGCGCTTCACCTTGATTCGTTTGATATGTGGTTTTGAAGCAAGATTTGTTTTTTCACCGCTCGTTTTTGGAATAAAGATTTTTATAGCTATTTGTCGTTGTGCTACCATCTGTTGGAGTTTGTTCTGCTACAGCAGTGTATTTCAAGAACCAAGATTTATTATCGAACTTTTTTGGTTTCTTACAGTGGTTGGTTCAATTTCCGGTACAGGGAACAGCTTGCTGAGATTGCTAATCGAGGGGCCGTCACACTTATTGGATTGTTTGTGACTTGTCTTTGTAAGTCTTTTGCCTATGATTTTTCAGTTGATATTCTGATGTTCATATTGCACAAGTATGAAGTATGCATAAGAAATCAGGCTAACAAATTTGCCAGAATGATTACTATAGAGGATACTTCACAGCAAGCGGCATATTGATCTGATTGATTATTCACCGTCATGACTGTCATTTAAGTTCAGCGGCCTTATGGATTGAGGGAAGAACGTCCTGTTCAATCTAGATGTTTTGCAGTGTAAGCTGCGATACCGCCCGTCCAAGGAAAGACAGAAGTACATGCCATGGGCAAGGTGAGTGGGATCTTCGATTATCTTCCTAGCCCTTCCCACACACAGCCTCTTGCAGATGATCCATAAATGGAAGTGAGGAACCAATGACTTTCTGATGTCCCTACTACCCTCAGGAGAGCCTTGCAGTTACCATACCAAACAGTTATTTGACAGGATGCTCTCGATGGTCCCCCTTGTAGAAGGCATACTAACAAAAAGATCTACCACTAGACATCTATCAGAATAAATAAACAAACTAAACCACTTTTAAAAAAGATCACTTTCCTATCAAATAAGTACTTCACCAGGTGTGTGTGTCAATAAATTATAAAATGAATGAACACATGTATAAACCTACAAGTGAAAACCTAAGTAGGATGAAAACCAAAACTATAATTGCCAAAGTGGAAATACAGTGATGCATGTTAAAAATAAAGCACTAATGCCATGGGGATTGGTTAAAGTGTGGCATCAAACTAGGAAAACACTTTGAATGTGTAACAGTGCACTCGAGAGAAGTATCCCATTTGAAAACTAATATACCCTTATATGAGGAGCCATCAGAAATGCACCATATGGACAAACGAGCTGAACCATGCGCTTTTTACACTTATAAGTATGTGCAGAACAAAGTTATGTTAAATCAGTGAAAAAACGGTCATGAAGTTAATCCTGCGCAAATGCACCTGGCATTAACAGGCCCACATGAAGAGTTCTAAAGTGTAATGATGTAACTAATCTCCCTGTTTGGAAGTGAAATAATGCACAGTAAAAACTGTCAGTTAACTCAAGCAACCGGCACACTCAAGTAACCAAAATATATAAATAAATCGAAGAAATACAGTACAATTTTCATGTGTTGGAACATATCTTATGTTTTTAGAGTTTTAAAAAGGAAGGCAGGAATAAATTCCCTCTCTCCCCAACCTGAGAACAAGTCAAACCAAACAAATAGTATAGGGTACAGTATTAGTCAAGCCTATTTTTAATAACTCTCAAGCAACCAGAAACTATAGTTATCTGGCATCTACCAATGCCCATGGGTGCTGGTTAACAGAGTTTGATGTAACTAGTCGCCCTGTTTGGAAACTAAATCTGTAAAACCAGAAGGGACAATGGAAAAATTATGTGGTTTGTGTATATATGTTACACACATTTTAAGTGTTATAACCAAGGTTTTCCAAACTAGAAAATAGAGCAATCAAAGCATTTAATCTCAGTCAGAAAATAAGGTAACTTCTCTAAGACGCTTAGCAAAATGTTTGTTTGTGTCTTTCGGCTTTTCCCGGTTAGGGGTCGCCACAGTGGAACTCCGGTCCGCTAATGATTGGCAACAGATTTTTACGTACTGGCTTGCCGGGCCTAACGCACAACCTTCAACAAAGGAACGCCCATTCACGCATGTCGCCATACAGAAGACGCTCTGAGAATCGAACGGGCAACGTCTAACTGTAAGGCGACAATGCTACCGCAGCACTACCAAAGACACTTGGCAAAATACTTGGCAAAAATCCAAAAGAAAATTACTATCCAAGGTTCTTCTGTCGTAGATAATTTATTCAAGACAAGTGCTTTCGTTTTTAAACAATAAATTGTATCTACGACAGAAGCCCCTCAATTAGGGAATTTCTTTTGGATTCTTGATTTGTTTTCTTCTCTTTACTTTTGGAGTTGGTTTGTGAAACTTGGCAAACTCTCTCCTGAGTCGTATGAAGCTAACAAAATAACCTATTATTAAAAATACAATTATCCAACATATGAAGTAACATTAACATTAAGTAATATATAAAGTAACATTAACAAAGTAAAATTAAACTTAATCTTCTTAATGAGTTAGCAAAGAATGTTACACAGTTAAAACTGTGAGAGTGTGTAACAGATAAACCATGCTAAAAATATATAGTGTTCATCTTGTAATACTTGTAAGATTTCTAGTCTCTCACTCTCAACCACTTTGAAAGTACTATTTATAGACATAGCTGGGCTTAACAGAGGGCACAAGTCACCCTTAAAACCAATACTACCAAAATGAAACAGATTGCTACCATAGTGTAAGGAAAAAAGTGAGTGTAGTGGGCTAATACAGGAGGTTTGCATGTGAACCATTACTTGTTACATACATAAATCTGTTTATTAAAAGTTACACTTATTTACTTCCATTAGCTTCAGTACTAGCACATGAATGCATTAGTAAAGGCCATGGTTAGGAGCTGTATTATCACACAATATAAAGGGCTAGGTAAAATTCTGTGGCAGCATTAAAAGCTACATATGCCATTAACTTCATATGTAAAAAATGTTCAAGTTCACCTACATTTTGGTAAACAAGGAACTAGTAACAACCATGTTAGACTATTCAGAATGCACTATTCAGCTGCAAATAGTATTAATAACTGATCAATACTGTGTGTTTGTTTATTTAAGCTATACCACAGTAGCCTACTGATACAAGGTTATCCTGGTTTTCCACCTGAGAAATTAAGACAAGACTTACAGTTTCAGAGCAGTCCTTGGTCAATTGTGATTGTTCTTAACACATACTTGTCTTGCTTTGGCTCATTAGCAGCAGTACAAAGAATTGCCTGCTCACACCCTTGTTCTCCCCTCCCCTTCCCTGTTTATTACCTTAAGACAATCCCAGAGTTAATAAATATTACCTGTGGCAGGCACCATTTGTAAAACTACAATCCCCTCTGCTACAGGCCCCATGAAGGCTCAGTGTCTCTCCAGTAAGTGTTTTACAACTGTAAATGCCTATTTATGTTGAATTGTATTAGACACTTTACAACTGTATATGTTTATGTTGAATTTCAAGCCTGTACTCCAATCTGCTTACTTACACTATCAGACTATTTACCCCACTCATAGGACCACAAACTGGGACTGGGTTAGCCCCGCTATGCTCGGGCTCGCTTCGCTCCCCTCCCTGCCCCCTTATCCCACACGCCCCCACTGTGTCTACATTTATAGCCACTAGGCCACACCCCTACTTCCTCTCCAACCTACACAACTTCCTCTCCAATTTCCTAACCCCCCACCACTTTACTGTTTGACCACTACTATTCCTCTGAAGCACATTGACCCCACCCATTGATGACATATAACATGTCTATAAATAATTATACACTCCTTCCTCTTATTTTACCACTCTTAATTCTGCCATACTTTCTTACTAGCTAAGAAAATCTCACATTCGTAGGTTTCTTTTATCCAAAATGCCAAACCAAGACCCCCCCCCTACCTCCACTGACTGCGGAACTTGCCCACTACTACACTACCCCAAAAATTATAAATTCCAACCACTTGCTTCTAAAAAACCACTCCAATCAACACCAAAATCCAAATATGAACTAAAACTACTATTCAAAGTTATTAGACTACTAGCGTATCTAAGAAAAAACAGATGGGGGACATCCATCCTAATCCAGGCCCAACCTTAACTCAAAATCCTACCAGCCCACCACTCTCCCACCAACTGGTCAACTCCCTCCTAATATGCCACTTAAACATTAGAAGCCTAAACAATAAGATACATAGCCTGCATGCTGTACTAGCCACATACCTCCCCAACATAATGTGTCTATCTGAAACATGGCTCCGGCCATCAACCAAAGACAATGAGATCCTGCCTCCTGGTTACAATATACTTAGGGCAGATAGAGTAAAGAAAAGAGGAGGTGGAATAGCCGTCTTGTATAATAGCACACTTAACATCATAACTAACCCTATACAACCACCCCAGGTCTCTAACGCTGAAATACTAGCTCTAAAAATTCTACTAAATAATCATAAGGGCATTAACCTAATTGTCACCTATATTCCCCCTGGGAACAATGTAGAAACACTAGAGGTCATTCTACATTGGATAGCCAACAACTACCCTCAAGAAACCATTGTCCTGGGCGATGTTAATATTGACTGGAACCAATGCACAGCACAGTCCAACCCCATCCCTGTTAACCTACATGGATTCTCTCAGATAATATCATCTACCACACGTACAGGTAACAATAACCAAAAGAGAGTATACTAGACTGGATACTCACCAACAGTCATCCCCAGAACTATATGTCTGGAACTCTCCTAATGATCTTAGTGATCACCTGCTCACATACATCATGAAAGACAAAATTAATTGTAGAAGCTTACCTATTTATAGGTCTATCAGATCCAAGAAAAACTTTGACCCAACTAAATTTCAACTTGAACTCAAATCATGTAACTGGACAAAACTAAAGTTCCTTCCCCTTGATGAGGCAGTGTCATCATTTAACAATTCATTCCTTACTATACTTGACTCGCATGCCCCTAAACGCTCAATAAGAATTAAAACTCAACTAGCACCCTGGCTAACAGACACCAAAACCAAAATAACAACTAGAGACAAAGCGTGGGATAAATGGCACTACCAAACTACCCTAGATCATATCAAATTCCAACAACTTAGAAATGAGACTAAAAAAGCCATCATACTAGATAAGAAAAATTACTTCTACAATCTGCAACATAAACATCAGAATAACCCTCAAAACTACTGGGCAGGCATAAATAAACTTCTCCAACCAGGCAAATCCACTACTCCGACCCCAGGAACATTATCTGACAAGAGCCAAGAAGATATAGCCAATTCATTCAATACTTTATTCACAGAAACCATCCAGTCATTAGTTAACCAACTTTCTCCTCCCCACACTTCTATAAACACTATACCCGACTCACCACTCTCTTTTAACTTCCAGCCAGTGTCCACATCCTTTACCACATCCCTTTTGAAAAAACTGAAGCCAACCACCCTTTCAGCCGATCTTCTGCCGGCTGAATACCTGCAAATTGCTGCAGATGTCGTAGCCTACCCTATCTCAATCCTAATTAACAGAACCATAACAGAGGCCTCAATCCCCTCAATTTGGAAAATATCCTATGTTATTCCACTCCACAAAGGAGGTTCATCCACAGAACTAGCCAACTATAGACCTATAGCCATACTATCACCACTTGCCAAAATTATGGAAAAGTGCATGCACAACCAACTAATGCCCTATCTAACCCAAAATAAACTACTCACAGACTCTCAACATGGATTCAGACCCCATCATAGTACAACCACTGCCCTCCTCTCTTACTGAAAACATTAATCTTAACCGGAATAATAAAAAGATATCCTCCGCTCTCTTCCTGGACCTATCGAAAGCCTTCGATATGGTAAACCATCAGTTACTTCTATATACTTTAGAAACCCTGTATCTAGATTCTCCAGCCCTTGACTGGTTTCAAGCTTACCTCACTGGGAGACAACAAGCAGTAATGTGGCAAAACAAGCTCTCCTGCCTACTACCAAATACCATAGGAGTTCCTCAAGGTTCCATATTAGGACCTCTCCTCTTTTCAGTCTTCATAAACGACATCCAAACAGTCATCCCTGAAGCCACCTGCATTCAATATGCAGATGACTCGACTATAATAATGTTCCAATGCCTCTCTTGCAAATCTACTAACTACCACCCAACATAGCTTCATCAAAGTCGAAAACTGGCTTGCCAACCATCTCCTGATCTTAAATCCAAACAAAACCAAGTTATTTCTCTTCTACCCAACCAATAGATCTCAGACTGAAAACTTCACTATAAAATCCAATAATGGGACCATCATCTCCCCAGACACCTATACAAAGCTATTAGGAGTAAACATTGACAAACTCAGATTTGATATACATATCAACCAAGCCATGAAGTCAGTCAACAAGAAACTTGGGACCCTATATAGAATTAAAGCCTTCCTTACCCAGAATGCCAGGGCAGCCACAGCCCGTTCACACCTTCTCTCTACCCTACTATATGCCTCTCCTGTCCTCACTCACCTTAACAAATCTGATCTGGCCAAGCTCTCATCCTGCTATAATCACATTGCCAGGTTCGTTACAGGCCTACCCTACAGAACACACCACTGTACTAACCTGAAAAAGCTTGGATGGATAGAATTCCCACACCTTCTTCACCAGTCCCAACTCATAGAGGCCTTCAAAATCCTTAAACAACCTGAGAATACCCCAGCACTAAAAAACTTAATCACTCCCTACTCCAATCTAAGCTGCCTTCGCTCAGCAAACAGACTCCTTGTCCAAACAACTAAATCTCTCAACCTAGGTGGTGACGCGCTATTTGCCAACACCACTGGTAAAATATGGAACTCTCTTCCAAATAACATCACGCTTGCAACTTCTCTAAGTCAATTCAAAAATAGTCTAAAACTCCACTTCAAGTCACACTGGCTATGTCCTTGCTCAAACCCAGACTAGCTCTGTGCCATTAACTAAAACAACTAGCTAAGATGATAAGTACTTTGTATACTGTCATCATTCTCTTTCGGCTTTTCCCGTTAGGGGTCGCCACAGCGGATCATCTCTTTCCATTTCTTCCTATCCTCTGCATCTTGCTCTGTCACACCAACCGCCTGCATGTCCTCTCTCACCACGTCCATAAACCTTATCTTAGGCCTTCCTCTATTCCTCTTACCTGGCAGCTCCATCCTTAGCATCTTTTTCCCAATATACCCATCATCCCTCCTCAGCACATGTCCAAACCAACACAATCTCGTCTCTCTTGCTTTGTCTCCAAACTGTCCAACATGAGCTGACCCTCTAATATACCGATTCCTAATCCTATCCATCCTAGTCACACCGATTGCAAATCTTAACATCTTTAACTCTGCCACATCCAGCTCTGACTCCTGCCTTTTTGTCAATGCCACTGTCTCCAACCCATATAACATAGCTGGTCTCACTACACTCTTGTAGACCTTCCCTTTCACTCTTACGGATACCCGCTGTCACAAATCACTCCTGACACTCTTCTCCACCCATTCCACCCTGCCTGTACTCTCTTCTTCACCTCTCTTCCACATTCACCATTACTCTGAACTGTTGATCCCAAGTACTTAAACTCGTCCACCTTTACCAACTCTACTCCCTGCATCCTCACCATTCCTCTACCCTCCCTCTCATTTACACACATATATTCTGTCTTAGCCCTGCTGGCTTCATTCCTCTGCTCTCTAGAGCATATCTCCACCTCTCCAGAGTCTCCTCAACCTGATTCCTACTCTCACTACAGATCACAATGTCATCTGCAAACATCATAGTCCACGGGCCTCCTGTCTGATCTCATCTGTCAACCTGTCCATCACCACTGCAAATAAGAAAGGACTCAGAGCTGATCCTTGATGTAATCCCACCTCCACCTTAAACGGATCTGTCACTCCCACTGCAGTCCTCACCACTGTCACACTACCCTCGTACATATCCTGTACCACTCTTACGTACTTCTCTGCCACTCCCGACTTCCCCATACAATACCACAACTCTTCTCTAGGCACCCTGTCATATGCTTTCTCCAAGTCTACAAAGACAATGCAACTCCTTCTGACCTTCTCTGTATTTCTCCATCAACACTCTCAGAGCAAACATTGCATCTGTAGTGCTCTTTCCTGGCATGAAACCATACTGCTGATCACTAATCATCACCTCCCTTCTTAACCTTGCTTCCACTACTCTTTCCCATAACTTCAAGCTGTGACTAATCAGTTTTATCCCTCTGTAGTTACTGCAGCTCTGCACATCACCCTTATTCTTAAAGATAGGTACCAAAACACTTTTTCTCCACTCCTCAGGCATCCTCTGACTTTCCAAAATTTCATTAAACAATCTAGTTAGAAATTCCACTGCCATTTCTCCTAAGCACCTCCATGCTTCCATTGGTATGTCATCTGGGCCAACAGCCTTTCCATTCTTCATCCTCTTCATAGCTGCCCTTACTTCCTCCTTGCTAATCTGTTTCACTTCCTGATTCACTATCCCCACATCATCCAACCTTCTCTCTCTCTCATTCTATTCATTCATCAGCCTCTCAAAATACTCTTTGTATACTTTGTATACTGTGATAAAGAAATATGTATCCTGTCTAACTCTGTCATTATACTGCCTACCGTCCTTGCTATTAATGTTACATTTGTAGTAATCTCAGAAATAGTAATGGCAGTCTTGTACTTGTATGTAAATAGCCTATGTTTTGTCAAGTTCTTTCAGCTCATTTACTGTACCTAATTATCAATGTAATTCTGTTGGAGCTTTTCTCCCCGGGCCTCCACTGAAAAAGGACATGTATCCAGTCGGACCATCCCGGTTAACAAATGTAAAATAAATAAATAAATAAAGAAAGAAAGCTACCTTTAACGTGAAGATACACAACTTGGAACTCTTGGGGAATGCTATAGCTCTCAAAAGTGCACATTAAAGTTATCTTGGTTATTAACCACATTTGGCTTCTACACCTAAAAATGTGTAACTTATGGTTAATGACAATCCTGAACAGACCATAAACTCGGATGCTAAAACTCCTGTACTAAACTGCTAAGTAATTTATTTCTAACAATGTTCAGACCTCCAGGCTACTCATGCTGTATATAAAATGCCATTTCATGAGGTACAAAAGCTCTTACTGTTCTGCCCACTGTGCACTTAGCTCTTGTCAGAATGCAAAAGAATCACTTACCATGTTTTGCATGACGTACTACTGGTCACTCAACTAGAGATCATCCATTGTTTACCATCATAATATTGAATGACAAAATGTCTATCATTTGGTCGAAAAATTAGATCCCAACCCAAAACATTGAATTGTCAAAATGTCTACAATCATGACATTGAAAAAGCAAAGAGATCGACTCTACTGGACCCCCATGTGGGGGGCTGTGCCCCCCACACCCCCCTACTTAAATATATCAACTCCGAGATCGCATTACAGTGCAGAAATGAGCAAATTCGATAATTTCGACATTGTGAGTTTAGATTAATTTAATTTCAACATTTTGATCATTCAGTACAGTGTGTTCAACCAATTCAGTTTCAACCATTTGTCATTCAACATTCTGATGGTAAACCATCATATATGGATAAAATTATGCATCCACCACTCAGGCTGTGAGTGCCTCCTCTTTTGTTCTACACCCTTGACTGAGTCACCTGCAATTTTTTGTACAACATTTTTGTACACAGGTAAGTGGATTACTTGACAGACCCTCTTCAGCCATGATCTGGGCCCATTTGTGCATAAATTACAGTGTCAATGAATATATTCAGAGTATTACATCAACTATTGACACAGAAGAAACTGAACTTGTTACAGAAAACACAAGAAGGTTTGAGCAAAATTATTGTAAATATTGTTTGAAACTTATGAAATCAGTAATTTGTCTGATACAGCAGTATTGTTTTTAATAAAAGGTAGTGTCTTAACTTTATAGTTTCGTACATCTGTACAAAAAGTAGTAGAGGAGCCCTTTCATTACCACTTAACCAGTTAGCACACTGTAAAAGCTGCCAATGGGTTAGTTGACCTGCAAGTCGAACAAATTTTGCAAATTTTATTACTGTTTGAATTTTGTATATGTTGCCACTGCAGTGGAAGGTAATAAGTGGATGGCCATATTATATTTTTTGGAATTAGTGCAGTCCTAACTATAGTAAGATGAAGACTGGGTGCAGCACTACGAGAAACTTTGTAACAGTTTAAGCTGTCCCACCATTTCTCGATAAAGAATAGCCCTAAGGAAAATGAAGTCAGGGAAAGCAGCATGCTCAGATGAGGTCACAGCAGATATGATAAGGTTGCTGGGTGAGATGGGGAGAAATGGCTCCTGAGGGTACTGCGTATCCCAGATGACTGGAGAATAAGCATACTCGTGCCAGTCTACAACAAAAGGGACATCCACAACTGTGGGCAGTGCAGAGGCATCAAACTCCTGTCACATTGCATGAAAGTTCTGCAGACAGTGATGTAAGATGGGAGATGAGCAGTTCAGATTCAGATCAGGATGCAGCACAACTGACCAGATGTGTGCAGGGAAACCGCTGAAAAGAAGCTGGATATGAGGAAACAGTCAAAATGCATTCCTAGACTTGGTAAAAGCATACAACACGGTCCAAAGAAAGCCAATTTGGACACTACTGCAGTGGTTCAAAGTCCCAGAAACATTGGTAGAATTAGTGCAGGCTATGTACAAGGACAAAGCCAGACAGGCAAAGTTACGTTGGTTTGGACAAGTGCTGAGAAGGGATGCGGAGTATATTGGGAAAAAGATGCCAAGGATGAAGCTACCAGGTAACATAAAAAGAGGAAGGCCTAAGAAAAGATTTACGGATGTGATGAGAGAGGACATGCAGGTGGTTGGTGTGACAGAGCAAGATGCAGAGGACAGGAAGAAATGGAAACAGGTGATCCGCTGTGGCGACCCCTAATGGGAACAGCCGAAAGAAGATGATGTACAAGGACCCAATGACTGAAGTACAAACAAATTTCAGCTTCACAGAGGTTCGCAATGGAAGTGTGTGTATACCAGGGTTCAGCTCTCAGCCGACTGCTGTACACACTGGTGATTGACTACATTAGCAAACAGGTTGGAGGGGACAGATCAACAAATTTCTGTATGCAGATGATGTGGCATTACAAGCCAGCTCTGAGCAAGAACTTAAAAGGATAGGGGAATAGAATGCAAAACTGAAGGTACATGGGATAAAACTAAGCACAGATAAGACTCTGGTAATGGCAGCAAATTGGAGTAATCAGAAAAAGGTGAGAATCGCGACAGAAGGGAAGATAGTGGAACAGGTAAATAACTTCAAGTATCGGGAAGGGGTGGTTGAGAAGGGAAGTCTGAATGAGGAGGTCAAAGCTAGAACAGAGGAGATGCAGCCAACTGGCATAAAATCTCAGGTGTAGTCTGACAGACAAATGCCAAAGAAACTGAAAAGTAAGGTGTACAAGACAGTGGTGCGATCAGTACTAGCTGGCAGTAAAGGCAGAGCAGATGAAGAAGCTAGAGGTGATGGAAACGAAGTGCCTGAGAAGCGTGGTAGGATGCACACTGTGGGACAGATGAAGAAAGAGCAGAAGCCAAAGTAGCTCCAATTGCAGAAAAGATCAAAGAGAATGATTATGGTGGTTCAGGCACGTGCAGAAAAGCAGAAGACAATCTGGTGAGGAAGATTTACACACAGTAAGAAGGTAAGAGGAAACAATGACATCCAGCAGAGAGATTGATGGTTTGTGCGAAGGAAGATCTGCGACAGTCACGCATGAGTGTTGAAGAAGGCAGGAGTGTGGCACTGAATCGACACAGATGGTGACAGTTAACACGATACCCCGACCCCATGTATAGAAAATAGGGAAAAAGAGGGCTGCTGCTGATGAGTTGAGAAAGAGGGAGATGGGTCAAAGTTTAATCGTAGGTATTTCTGTTCTGGTACTGCTTGCAACCATCTGCCATTATTGTCAGTTACATTTATGCAGGGTTTTTTTGAAATTGTATTGAGAAGTCTATTGCTGTGGGTCCAGTTGCATAGCATTGTGAACCTCCTTTGCATTTTCTGCTGAAGTGTACACAAGTTTCTACAGGATTCTGGGAGGAGGTTGTTAATGTGAATACTGAAGTATTTATTACTTGTGGGTGATCATGTCTACTGGCACAACTCCAGTACTTCAGAATACTCATTCTTGCTTACCTATGTATTGATGACTGGGTTTGTCCCACAAAGCCTAAAATCTGTTTTCAAGGAGATGCAATGTGATATTTATATGATCTACAGTAAAATACTGGGTTCTCTCTCTGAGGCTTTCCATTAAAGTACCACAGAACCTTTGTTACCCAAGCTACTATCAACACATACAAATGGGAGCAGAGTTTAAAATCACATCTGCAGGGAGGCACCTCAGGGGTGCAGCTCCCCCTCACGCTTCACCTGCAGCATCATCATTTAAACATGAATACAAGCATCAGCTGTGGATAATGAACCTACAGTTATCTAAGCTTTCCATCATCACAGCTGACTGTGGTACTTGCTGCATGACTGAGGGGGCACAACACTGCTCTTTTTTCATCACACAAGCTTACACATCACTCTTCAAAAACAGTGCGAAGGATAACAGAATTTCCAGGGCTGCTCACCACAGTGTCCAACAAATTTCTAGCAGCTGCCATCATACAAAAAGTCTAACAAAAGGCTAAGCTCAAGCATTTGTATTCTGGAACTAACCATATAATCTACAAGTCCCAAGACAGCTCATCTTTGAAGTACTAAGCATTACTCCATACACACCTCAGAGCATATCATCTCACTCAGACCAGCTGCAACCATATACACTTAACCTGATGTCAGATGATGAGATTCTACATACAGAGCTAGAGATCATACCTCTTAAGTCACCAGATTTGTTGCCTCATATTTTTGGTCTTTTTCTCATAAAAGTTATGGTGTTCTGGCAAATCACTTAAGATTGACTTAACATCATTCAGAAAATGCATGCTGGCACATCAGTGTTCTAGCAACTTTCTAAATTTATAACAGCAATATTTAACATTTGTCCCTATTTTGGGGACTTTGTCTACACCCCCCCCCCCCCAATTATGTTAGGCTTTGTCCAGACTTGTACTAAGAGGTTGAGAGGAATGTCAGACAATACTAAGAAAGACACTAAGGTCCTTATACAAAGTCTGGAAAATTTTGTTTATTACAAAAACAAAAATTTAACATGTTATGCACATCTTCACACTCACCACATCACACACAGTTACAAGCATAACTATTTACACTATAAACACTGAATTACAAGCAAATTAGAAATTACCACCACACTTTAGGCATTCCATATATTCCCCCTCAATACAGGGCCCATCAGAGAGACAATTAGGGAATTACACAGCTAATAAAACTACACGCTCATTTACTTCAAATCCCTTAACCAAAGTTAGCTCACAAATCTAGGCAAGAGAAGACCCAACACTATATAACTATAAATATATATATATATATATATATATATATATATATATATATATATATATATATATATATATATATATTCATCCTATTCTTTTACAACTTGATTCCAAAATTCCTCCACACATCTATAGGGAATCAATGAAATCTCCTGCAGATATAACATAAAAATAAACTAGCATATATAAACATACATACATGCAAGCTTCAAAGCTTAACATTACCATATTAATACATTAAATCTCTATTACGTCTGTCACGAGCCACCAGATAAACCACAGGTGATCCAGCTTAATCTGAATTATTGCATCCCAGACATCTAGCGGATGCCTTTAACGGAATTTGCATCTTCTCCCGGTGCCTCTCTGGGGTTCCTTCTACCTCCCAAAACATGCTAAGTGTTTCCATCTCAAGCTCACCCAAGAATGGAACTGTGGACAGCTGCACAGATTCTAGATGGTGCCCTATGGGGAAGAATTTTATAAACCTAGTGATCCAGGCATCTATTGTGGTGTGCAGTATCCTCAAGATAAGAGGACACAGATCACAGATTGCACACCATGCCATGGCAGGGGTAGCCACTCAACTAAAATATGGCTCAAGGTGATTTGTTCATGTTAACTAATGTTGTCAAATGGGGAAGAGCATTTGCCAGTGATAAGTGGGATCAGGATCTGACCTACACCATGGAGCCACGCTAAGTGGTAGTAGTATGTGCTCCTCTGCTCACTACAAAAGCCCAGTAGCCTTGGGTCAAATAAGCTTCTGGCTGGCTGGTGTCCAATTACCCAGCCTGGGTTACCTGGGATAGCTCTGTTAAGTGAAAGCTATACTTAATACCAGTCAATCTACAAAACATGAATTATGTACACTCAATGTAGGTTCACTGACAGCACAGAGCTTGGAAGCAGATGGCATGGTGGTGAGGAAGAGGCTGGATGTCCTATGTATTAGGCTAGGAATGTTGAGGTAATTCTGGTGAGGGAGAAGCTTCAGAAGACCATGAGGGATGTCATCTGAATTGATGACAGACTTAGACTTCAGTCTAAGATTGGGCAGGATTCATATTCTCTGTCTATGCCCAACAGCAGGGTTGACATAGTGAAGAAAAACTGCACAGACAGTAGCTGCAGAACCTACCAGACAAAGCAGTGCAACATGAATTGATGTTGATAATGGATGACCTGAATGCACATATCAGGACAGACAGAACAGGATACGAGGACTGCCTGGGTCAACATGGGTTGCACAACAGGAATGATGGAAGAGAGGCCATGCTAGACTTCTGTCTGGAAAATGGCTTGATGGTGGCCAACAAATGGTTCAGTAAGAGAGTCTTAAGATCACATACAAGAGCAGCAAACATGCAACTCTGGTAGACTTCCTTCCAGTAAGGAAAGGGCAGTGGGAGTAAAATTAGCGATTGCAAAATCATTTACAGTGAGACAGTCGGCTGAAAGCATAAATCAATATTTGCCACAATCAACTGCAAGTAGTGATCAGAGAAAGCTCTGTCAGCAGAGACAAGGATGAAGACCTAGAAACTGATTGGAAAGAAAGGACAACAATTTAAGGAATTACTTGGGGCTATAGCACCTTAAGAGGAGGAGGAAACCAGTGGAGTTGAATAACAGTACCTCAAAACAGTATGTGTTAGGACTACAGAAGAGATACAGCCAATCTAGTTATGGAATTAAGGTACATAAGGAACGCTGGTGGTGGAATGCAGAAGTCCAGGAGTCATCAAAAGAAAGATGGAGAAGAAAAATGTGGGAGATAGAAAAAACAGACCAGGCTAGGAAGGAATACTGGCTGGATAACAAAGAGCCTAAGACAGGAGTTGCAACAGCAAAGAACAAGGCATCAGAGGCACTCTACCAGTTTCTGGAAAGTGACTCAGTAGATGGCACAGACAATCTGTATCAAGTTGCAAGGCAAAAACAGAGAGATACCCTTCATAAGGGATGCCAGCAATAACCTGCTCACCACTCCATAGACATCTAAGGTAGATGTTGGGAATTTTTTTCTTCTACATCTTTCTTTTGATGACTCCTGGACTTCTGCATTCCACCAGCAGCTTCTGAATGAACAAATTCCCCACAAGCTGAACTACCCCAGACATAGCCTATGATGAGAAAAGAACCAGAGCCCATCATATAAGTCAGAACGGCAGCAAGGAAAATTAAGTCAGAGGAAAGCAGCAGGCTCGAATGACATCACAAGATATGATAAAGATGTTGGGTGAGATAAGGGGGAAATTGCTCCAGAGGATGCTCAAGGCAGTATGCAGAGAAAGGCAATCCCAGACACTGGAGAATAAGCATACTAGTTCCAGTGCTCAAGAACAAAGGTGACATTCTCAATTGTGGGCAGTACAGTAGGTATCAAACCCTGTCACACTGCATGAAAGTTCTTGGGAGACTGATCAATAAACAAATATGCTGGATGACAGAAGGTAAGATGGGAGACGAGCAGTTTGGATTCAGATCAGGATACAACACAACTGACTTGATGTTAGCAGCGAGACAAATAGTTGAGAAAAAGCCTCTGATAAGAAAGACTCCAATTGGGCAAGCCTGGATTTGAAGAAAGCATATGACAAGGTCCAAAGAAAGAAGTCCTGAGATTGTTCAAAGTCTCACAAGCATTAGTAGTAACAGTGCAGGCTATGTGCAAGGACCCAAAGACTCGATTACAAACAGTGTTCAGTCTCACAGAGGGCTTCCCAGTGGGAGTGAGTGTGCATCAGGGTTCAACTCTAAACCGGCTGCTGTTCATACTGCTAATGGACTACATTAGCAAATAGGTCAGAGGAAACAGAGCAAAATTACTATATGCAGATGATGTAGCGTTACAGGCAGACTCAGCAAGAACTTCAGCAACGGAGAGGGGAATTAATGCAAAACTGAAGGCACATGAGATGAAACAGAGTATAGATAAGAGTTGCAATGGCAGCAAATGGGGAAAATCAGAACAACTGAATTGAGACAGACCGGAAAATAGTTGAACAGGTTACCAGCTTCAAGTACCTGTGACTGGTGGTTGACAAAGGAAGTTTGAATGAGGTGGTCAAAGCTAGAATCAGAGGGGCTGCAGCCAACTGGCACAGTGTCAGGGGTAGTGTATGACAGAAGAATGCCAAAGAAGCTGAAAAGAAAGGTGTACAAAACAGTGGTGCAACCAATACTACAGTATGGGACAGAAATCTGGGCAGAATAGGCAAAACAACTGAGGAAGCTAGAGCTGATGGAGATGAAGTGCTAGATACTGGTGATTGGATGCACACTGTGGGGGAGAGAAAGAAAATATGACAAGAACAGAAGTCAGAGTAGCTCCAATTGCAGCAGCAAAGGTCAAAGATAACAGATTACAGTGTTTCAGGCACATCTGCAGGAAAAACAGAAGAATCTGGTGAAGATGATTTAGGACAGACAGGAAGAAGGCAAGAGGAAATAAGGATGTCTAGCAAACAGGTGGGTGGCTTGTGTGACAGGAGACCTGTGACACAGTTAAGTGCAAGTGTCGAAGAATGTAGAAGAGTGATACTTAATACAGAGATGGTGACAGCTGACATGGGACCCTGACCCAGAGTAGAAAAATGGGAAAAAGGGGACGGATTACAAAAATGTTCTCAAGTCTCACTTTATAGGCACCTGCACCATCCCCTTTCTTAAATAACATGAAATTTCATCTGCTGAACTATGTATCACGGTAGCTTTCTTTGATAAAAAACATAGTAATTGTGAGCTTTATCTTCCAGGCCTGACTGCTTACATAATTTTGCCTCATGTCTTTCATAAAGCAACTGCATCTTATTTCCCCTTCTCTCACTTATATACGGACACCTTTCCCACAGTCTAACTGCAGAAACATTTGTTCTTTAAGCTGGCACGTATTTTCACCCTTGAAGTGCACAGTTTATAATGATCACGCTTTCTCAGCTTTTGCTGTTGATACAATAAAAATAAGATGTGTGTTCTATGTACTTGAAATGCATTTTTGAACCTGTTAAATTAGCTATTTTCAAGGAGCTCTTCTCATTGGACCTCCTCAGAAATATACCAGCTCACTAGGACCTTCTAAGTAAACAAAGAATGAAGAATATACAATAAACACATTACAACATGTACACATGCACAAGTAGTTAAGGCCTAGAAAAGTGAATGCCAAATATGTGAGACTGGGTGAATGATGGCTCTCTAAAGGAAATGGTTCAGGGTACATCAAAGACCTGCTGCCATCCACTTTTGAAAGTGTTCTGAGTGACTCAATTTCAAACAAACTGAAGAATCAATTAATTAAACTGGATCAATGCTAAGGAGGATAACGCCTTACTTCAATGGACCAGTGATCCTGGAGCCAATCACACTCATAGCAGGGAGAAAAAGTGTGCAGATGCCAATGAAACACTCCAGGGACACTTGTCACATTCCATAAATAATTCTGGCTGAATAAACCTTCCATCACCAAACTTTCGTTCAATGTCTGTTTGATACTTCAACCGTCCAAGATCATCTACCAGTGGTTCGCCAGCTTGCAAAAGTTTATAGGAACTAGTCAGATAAACTTGGCTCTAATTATATGTAGTTAATTCATAATTTAATATAAATTAATTTTAAAAAAGTCAACAGGAAGAGAGTGATCTATCAAGTCTTAGAAAACTTCCTCCAGCTCTTTATTTAAAATTTACAGGAAACGGATATGCAAAGAATCCCGATATTCCTTCCCCCATGCACAATTAGTCTCACTAGATGACTTATTTCAGAGACACCCAAACGCAGTACTGGAATCAGATACTTTTTTTTTCTTCTTTGGTACACCAAAGTACCCTGAACATGGAGACCAGCTTAGCAGATGTGAACGGAAGACCACAAGAAAATAAAACCGCTACAACTTCTCTTTAAATAAATGCTACATGTTCTGTAGAAACTGAATGGCACTGGGGAAGGAAATGACCACCACATTCTAAACTGTACAATAAACCATAAGGCCAGACAAGTATTTTTTCTAAATCTACAAAAACGTACATCATATAATATCCAGATGAAATAGCACACAGACCACGAAAACTGAAAACATTCATAACTGTCACCATATCCAAGGACACCACATCTGTATTTACTGGCTCCCTATTTAAATGTCAGCAATTGTAATGCCAAGAGTGCTGACATGCCAAAATGTGAAACACCAAAAATGCATTAGATCAGCAAATATCAAATATCACTCCTCCTTTAAATCCTTTACAATCCCAAGCTTTTACTAAATATGAGATAACCATATGTCAAAGAAAACAGAATATTCCAAGAAATGTCCATATTGGACTCCATATATAAAAGTCCACTTTTTTCTGTCATTCAGGCTTTGCATTACGGGATTTGCTGCAAGTAGGTCCCAGCATTTCAAATGGTTATTGTATAAGGACTTGCCAAGATAAGCAACTTCGTCTGCAGAATTACAGGAAAAAGAAATGAAATGGGCTGTACATCAGACTAGAAAGATTACCCTGAGGATTCAATAAACTCACATATTCATGCTGCTCATCAGGCTTACATGAATGCAAGCAAGGTTTTGTGGCCGGCTGAAGTGCATTCGAGTTTGCCTATGGACAAACCTGCGCCACAAGATCACACGGACAGCCACAGTGACTATCAGGTTTGAAAATACTGCAATAACAGCAGTAACACAGGAAAGAAAAGTACTACAAATGACGAGGAGTAGTATATCTTTTGAAATTATTAGTATGACTCAACCAACATGCTATTTGTGTAGGGCCAGATATCCTGAAAAGTGTGTGCAGCATGCTTTGTCACAGTAAGGACAGTTTCCACATCATATTAGATGAACAGTTCCTCCATCATCCTACTAAAGATGCTACAGTACATTCTGATGAGACACAGGAGGTGATGGCAGACAGGACTGTAGAGGACATAGGAGGTACTGTCCTGGCACATTCATGAACATCTTAATGGTGTGTTGGTATGACATGTCATGCTCTTTAACATGAATTGCTTATGATAAGGACAGAAGAGATAGAGTGCACCAATAATGAACAAATTCATATACATTTGTTTGAAGACTATGTGGGACATCTGAAATAATGGTGCCATGTGGGAATTAATGAGGGATCAATGGGGTGATTTGCCGCATATTATGTTGGGACTTACACTGTTAAAAGTAATCTGCACTATGTGGGATTCAAACCTATGTAAAACAGGATGCATAAGTTTCCACAGGGGTGATTTTTCTTCATTGCCACAGAAGTGTTATTAACCATAGTCATTAAAGATATACAGCTTTGAGAGTGAGCCACAAGCCAGTGCATTTCTTTGTGTCAGTCCCAAGCTCAAATAAATGGGGAGGGTTATGTCAGGATGGGCATTCAGTGTAAAACTTTTGTCAAATGACATATGCAGACAACAATACAGATTTCCATACCGGATCAGTCGAGGCCCAGGTTAACCAATGACCACCAATAGCAGGGTGTTGGTGGAAATTGGGCTACTGTTGGCCGAAGGAGAACAGGGGGAAGAGGCATGCCCGAATGCAGGAAGAGAGGAGGAAGGTTAGGAGTGTGATACTGAATGCAGGAACTTTGAATGCTGGTAGTATGACTGGTATAGGGAGAGAGCTAGCTGATATGATAGAGAGAATGAAGGTTGATAATATTGTGCATGCAAGAGACCAGATGGAAAGGGAGTAAGACTAAGTGTATCAGAGGCGGGTTCAAATTGTTCTATCATGGTGTGGATGGGAGGAGAAATGGGGTAGGGGTTAACCTGAAGGAACAGTATGCCAAAACAGTTTTGGAGGTGAAAACAGCAACAGATACAGTGATGTTTATGAAGCTGGAAAATGATGGTGTGATGATGAATGTTGTTCGTGCATATGTTCCAGAAGTTGGATGTGCGATGGAGAAGAGAAAAACATTTTGGAGCGAATTGGATGAAGTGGTGATGAGTGCACCAAAGGGTGAGAAAGTGGTGACTGGAGCAGATTTCAATGGGCATGTTGGTGAAGGGAACAGAGGGGATGAGGAAGTGATGGGTAGGTATGGTGTTAAGGAGAGGAATGAAGAAGGGCAGATGATAGTGGACTTTGCGAAAAGGATGGACATGGCTGTGGTGAATACATATTTTAAGAGGAGTGAGGAGCACAGGGTGACGTACAAGAGTGGAGGAAGATGCACACAGGTGAATGATATCCTATGTAGGAGGGCCAGTCTGAAGGAGACTGGAGACAGTAATGTGGTGGCAGAGGAAAGTGTAGTTAGGCAGCATAGGATGGTGGTCCGTAGGATGACATTGGTGATCAATAAGACGAGGAGTGTGAAGGCAGTGCTAAGGATCAAATGGTGGAAGTTGAAAAAGAATGATCGTGAGGTGGAGGTTCAGGGAAAAGTTAAGACAGGCACTGGGTGGCAGTGAAGAGTTACCAAATAGCTGTGTAATTACAGCAGAGCTGGTGAGGGAGACGGCTAGAAAGGTGCTTGGTGTGACATCTGGACAGAGGAAGGCGAACAAGGAGACCTGGTGGAGGAATGAAATAGTACAGGAGAGTATACAGAGAAAGAGGTTGGTGAAGTGGGATTGGTAGAAAGAAGAAAGTAGACACTGGTATAAGGAAAGGAGGCATGTGGCAAAGAGACAGGTGGCAAAGGCCAAGGATAATGCATTTGGAGAGTTGCATGAAAGGTTGGACACTAAAGAGGGAGTAAAGGACCTGCACAAATTAGCTGGACAGAGGGACCGAGCTGGGAAAGGTGTACAGCAGGTAATGGTGATAAAGGATAATGAGGGGCACGTACTTACAAGTGAGGAGTGCGCTGAGCAGATGGAAAGAGTACTTTGAGGGACTGATGAATGAAGAGAATGCGAGAGAAAGAAGGTTGGATAATGTGGGGATAGTAAATTAGGAAGTGCAATGGATTAGCAAGGAGGAAGTAAGGACCGCTACAAAGAGGATGAAGAATGGAAACGCTGTTGGTCCAAATGGCATACCTGTGGAAGCATGGAGGTGCTTAGGAGAGATGGCAGTGGAGTTCTTAACCAGCTTGTTTAATGAAATCTTGGAAAGTGAGAGGATGCCTGAGGTGTGGAGGAGTGCTTTGGTACCAATTTTTAAGAATAAGGGTGATGTGCAGAGCTACAGAGGGATAAAATGTATCAGTCAAAGCATGACGTTATGGGAAATACTGGAAAGCTAGGTTAAGAAGGGAGGTGATTATTAGTGAGCAGCAGTACGGTTTAATTCCAGGAAAGAGCACTATAGATGCAATATTTGCTCTGAGTGTGTTGATGGAGAAGTATGCAGAAGGTCAGAAGGAGTTGCATTGCGTCTTTGTGGACTTAGAGAAAGCATATGACAGGGTGCGTAGAGAGGAGTTGTGGCATTGTATAAGAGAAAGTCAGGAGTGGCAGAAAAAATGTGTGTAAGAGGAACAGACTATGTATGAGGGTAGTGTGACAGTGGTGAGGTCTGCAGTAGGAGTGATGGATGCGGTGAAGGTGTATTATATCAATGATCAACTCTGAGCCCTTGCATATTTGCAGTGGCGATGAACAGGTTGACAAATGAGATCAGACAGGAGTCCCCCATGGACTATGATGTTTGCGGATGACATTGTGATCTGTAGGGAACAGGTTGAGGAGACCCTGGAGAGGTGGAGATATGCTCTAGAGAGGAGAAGAATGAATGTCAGCAGGACTAAGACAGGATGTGTGTGTGAATGAGAGGGATGACAGAAGAATGGTGAGGATGCAGGGAGTAGAGCTGGCGAAGGTGGAAGAGTTTAAATACTTGGGATCAACAGTTCAGAGTAATGGTGATTGTGGAAGAGGTGAAGGAAAGAATACAGGCAGGGTGGAGTGGGGGGAGAAGAGCGTCAGGAATGATTCAGTACCAGTAAGAGTGAAATGGAAGATTTACAAGAGAGTAGCGAGACCAGCTATGTTATATGGGTTGGAGACGGTGGCATTGACAAAAAGGCAGCAGTCAGAGTTGGAGGTGGCAGAGTTAAAGATGTTAAGATTTGCATTCAGTGCGACAAGGCTGGACAGGTTTAGGAATCAGTATAGAGGGTCAACTCAGGTTGGACGGTTTGGAGACAAAGCCAGAGAGGTGAGATTGCATTGGTTTGGACATGTGCTGAGTTTGGATGCTGGGTATATTGCGAAAAAGATGCTAAGGATGGAGCTACCAGGTAACAGGAAAAGATGAAGTCCTAAGATAATGTTTGTGGATGTGGTGAGAGAGGACTTGCAGGTGGTTGGTGTGACAGAGCAAGATGCAGAGGACAGGAAGAAATGGAAACAGATGATCCACTGTGGAACCCCCTAACAGGAACAGACGAAAGAAGCAGCAGCTTAGAGAGAGTGACTGGTGCTATAAAGCAATCAGGCCTGTATGTGTGACATTAAAAGGTCATGGCTCATGCAATCTCAGTTGTGATGTAGGACTAATGTCTGGCAATATACTGGAAATGGACAGTCTTGGATGACTTTAGTAATAGAGTTTGGAGTTATGATACATGTCTCATAATACATTCATTTTACAGTTGTAATTGGGTTATTGGAGAGGTCTAGATGATTGCCAGTAAAATACCGTGTCCATCACAGATATGAAACTACATTTTTTATTAGAAAATCATCACTGTCATGCTAAACAAGTTACACATAACTAAGGTTCATATGTCAGTCATTAATGAGCTATGGATACCTACAAAAGTAGGTGTATGCAAGCAGTAATATACGTTTGTCAATCAAACTACTATACATGGCTATTTGTATGTAGTATTACCTTTATACTCAATGCTTTGGAAGCAATGACAGTGTGACACCCTTACTAAAGGTAGACGAGTCTGCTGGATTTGAACCCTGGCTCACCTGTGTTCTGATCATGAACTCACTGCACTTATACCTGGAGATTGCATTGGTTTGGACATGTGCTGTACAGAGTGCTGATTGTTATGCATCACTGCTGAGCCTGTTTGCACCAAAATTACACTTTTCACTTTTTCTTTAAGCAGTGAACTGTGCACGCGCTATGCCACCCACCTCGCATATGGTAAAGGGATAATAAAACTAAAATAAAATTAAAAAAAGGAAACAAAGGTTAAACAATTAGACACTTTGGATTTGAACCATCTGACTGCTGCACTTGCAAAACAGTTGTAGTTTGTTCTCTCTTTGCCAAAGAGGCAGTTTTGCAATACCAGTCAAATAATGTGCATACAAGTAACTTACATTTCACATACAGTATAAAACAGCGACATTCTTAGATGATTGTATATGTGTAGATAACCTGTTTAGTGGAATTAGTGATCACACAATATTTATATGTTTGCAAAACTGCTGCTCTGTCTTCTCTTTGTATTCTAGGAATTCTTCCCATATCTCTGCTTTACTATCAGACGTGCAATCTCTAGTACATATCCTCTCATTTTAATTTCAAGGTGTGATACAAATGCAGGACAGCGAACAGTTGCAATGACAGGAAACTGTACTATTATACCAAAGAAATATACATACGAGGTGTTTTGGTTTGGTTTAAAAGCTCATTGTGGTTAGTTCCAAACATTGTACGTGTATTCTCACTGACATATCCACTTCAGGGAAACATGTCTGTGAATTACTGTGTTTTGCTTCAGTAAGACTAATCATTCACAGTTGCAAGCCATTAGCACCTAATAATGGTGCAGCAGCAACATTATGTTTACATCTGTTACACAAAATCAAAAGTTTGGTATTCAGGAATTCTAATGAGTTCACACCTCATCTGCATCTTCTGAGTGCTGAATCTGCACTACAAAAGGTAACTAACAACTAGGGAACTAAGGTGAGGAGACGGTTTTGAGGCAGAAGACTGACTGCTACTTTGTTGAAGGAGACTTTTCTGCAAAGCAGCACAGTTTGCTAAGGCACAGGTACTGTAATCATACTGCAGGACACCCCTGATGTAACTAGGCACCAAAGCCATGACTTCAGCAGTCCAAATACATGCTCCATGGCATTTCATGTTTGAGCATGTGCCTCATTATAGCATTCTTCCATGGGTGTGTGGACATTTCTGATGGTCATCATCAGCCATGGTTTCCAATACACATCCCATATCATATTCCCAAGTAAATGGCCTTGTGAGACATCATCCCTGGACAACCTTTGGTACAGCCATGAGGTACACCAGATATGGGAGCTGTGGTTAACTGCCAGGGTTGCCAACAAACACATTCAGAACGATTCCCCTTAGCATTACACATGACTCGGAAGTTAATAGACTAGAAACTGCTTTCTGTTGATGTAGACCCTTTCCTATTCCTCACATGGTGATTTGATCTCAATGTTGGTGCAGTCTACTGCACCCAAGACTTCAGAGAAGTGTGCTATGTGGTAGATCTTCATAGTTCCAGCTTTGTCCTCAGGAGTATGGTGAAAATATATATAGATGCTGGCACGCTGTACAATTACAATCAGGAACTGGTGTAGAATCCAAGATGCTGATACCTGTGACATCCCCAAAACATCCCCTATGGGTCTGTGAAAGGTTCCTGTAGCTAAAATTCTAAGTGCTATACATACCTTGGTCGCCACAGATATTTATTCCCCTCAGTTTGCTCTTGGTCTCAGGTGAGGACAACAGAGGTTGTTCATGGAGTGCGTCTATATCCAACCTGTAGCATTTTACTATTTCCACTTCATGCAGACCAAGAAAAGGTTAAACAGGGTCTACATACCCTTCTGCTCCTTGCCCAGGGGTCTATCAGCAGCAGCACATACTTGACCCTGTTGCACATACACATGAACAACAGCAGCCACTAACATTCTTTTTTTCAGTGTAGTTTGTCGAATAGATTGTGGAGTACAGGGCAAATGGCTACACGGTGTACATAATTGCTTTACAGCTTGTTGAATAGCTCCAACATCCTGGATTGGTTGATGAGCATGTAATTCAGCTGCTTAAGCACTAATTAGGAAGGCACGATGCTTATCTGGTTTGCACTGGCACTCCTCATGTGCACGTCACAAAGAGAACATAGGCTCAGCCACCCATGTAGGGTTCATTGAATCATGTCCTAAAATCAATTTCTACACACAAATTTTTATGTGAACATCTTTTGACTGCATCTTTTTAATCAAACTTCCCTGGAAATGAATTAACTTCAATTGCTGTCAGCAGTATTGTGGCTTGTGAGGAATGGCTGTACTGTATTACTTAGAATTTTAATTTTTCCCTACAGTCATACGGTTTTGCAACCATGTCGTTAGGTTTTTCTCGTTTTGCTCCACGTATATTTCATTCAATTAATAAAAATAAGGCATCAGAATGTTCGTTCCAGATCTAAGCATGCACAACTTAAAATATAAACTCTGCATGGTTATGTTTTTAGCCAAACATTCTAATACATGTAGGTCTAAAGACATTTACAACAATTAATGCATTGAAAACTACACCTTTTCTTCAAAGAATCTTATTTTCAAACAACTGAAGAAATGGAAAATGAGGATCGCAGCGATATGCACGCCAGAAACCAGGGTTGAATGCCAACCATTTCCTCACTTATATCCTGCAGCAGAAGTGAAAATAATCACAAAGTCAGTTCTGTGCTACTCCAACTCTTCTTTACTCATTACCCAGACTGGGTTTCAACAGTTTCATACTACCTGCTAATTCACTGAGGTGGAATAAATCCACCAAATTAACTTCCCCAAGTCAGTCAGTATGCGGGAAGAATACTGTCTACTTCCTGTTCACATTAAGTGCAATTACATAACTAAAGTATTTATTTTTAATGTCAGGATGGCTTTACTGTTAACATTTCTACTAGTTATTATTCATAAAAGATCTACATTCTGTGCCTTGAGGCAAATCCAAATAAAATGTTTTTAAATTACAATTCACTACTTACTTATGAACCAATCATACAGTGAGATGCCTTTACTAGAAACTCTTGATAGATTTACTTCTACAGGCTCGCTCTATAACTTGAGTTAGACTGCAACATCACTTGCTTATGGTTATAACTGGGCTGCAAAAGTATATATATATTTTTTTACATTTATTCATTTAAAATATATTTCCTTATCTAATTTTTTTCTCTTCACTTCCAAGACACACACGAAATTATAATCCATTGTCCTATGATATAAAATCCATCCCTTAATGCTGCTTCAACTGAAACAATTTGTCCTGTAACTCCTCATATTGTCAATTTAATCAACTCACTTTGAATTCCCTATGCATTTTCAATACCATATCGTATATTCACCATTGCTCTTAAATTTCATACCGTTAAGAGACTGTTTCATCTATTTAATTACCCTCTAACAATTTTCCATTAATTTTCTATGCTATATTTTCCTTAAGGCTCCAATCAAATTTCCTCATTCTATATCGTTGTCAAGTGAATCATAAAATTCTGTGAACCACCTCAATATACTGTGTTCTACAATTACATATGCACCTAAGTTCTAAAATACCCCATTTTAAAGGACTGTAATGGAATTATTACTATCAACTTGTACAACAGGCAAGTGAAAGTAAATGGATTCCAAACTTAATCACATCTCTTTTGTTAAAAAAAATGTAAGACGGTTGAAATGCCTCTTTTCAACATTGGGAGTATGCATTGCTATTACTAGTATATCTTACCTTCCCCAACACTTGAACAAAGCTTTATTGCTTATCTATTTTACTGACCCCCAGGGCTTTAAGGGCAATGGTTGGGATTCCTGAAAGACTTGCAGCTGACCTAAGCGACAACCTGTCTATGATTCAGAGAAACAAACTGTGGTTTGTCCAGTTCCACACAAAGCTTATGCCTACCTCTCCTGCTCCAGAGCTGAGTAGAGAAGGGTGTGCTAATACTTCTACATTAATGCTAATTAGATTATGAGCAAATCATAGTCATTTCATTTTAGAGAAAGCAACACTATAATGATTTAGCATGTTAAACACACCACTGGCCACAGAACTGCCACAAAACCACCAAGAGGTCAGGATACGTGGAAGGTTATAAGTTGGCATGCTGTAATCAGCTGTCAATTCTGTGAAGTGCATACAATGACAGACACCACTCACCAGATTCTGGCATCAATACAACTGGACACAGATCAGTGATGCAGGACAGGATTATACGCAGTTTACAGTGCTCAAAAGTCCTTTGCAGCACCAGGCATATGCAAATTAGCTGCACAGTTTTCTTCCTACATCATCTTTAATCAGCATTATGAAATAAGTAATGAAGTGGGACACAGTGGGGTGGGGGGGAGTATATCAGTTTGACTGGTATATCAAGTAGAATGTTATTGCAAGTTATATTTTACTTTGGTTTTGCTAGCCAGTAGCAGTTCCAAGCTGGGTAGAGAAACCTCCTGCTGCAAAGCAGCCTAATTCATGTATCCAGTCAAATGATAGAGATACATGCTTCGCACTTCCTTCCCTTACTCTTCACCTACATCATACTGTAGCTACCTATATGAATCCCTCATGCTTTTAAATGACACAAACATGTATTTCTTTTAACAGGCATATTTAAAGTTTCCATAACAGATGTCACAAATAGGACTCCGACCAACAACTGCTATGGATTATGCAGATACTTTGAAATGGAACATTTTGCGAGTGGCAGAGTTAGTGCTTAATCTCTAGTAATTTAACAGAATGCTAAAACTACATGCTGCTATATACTGCACATCATGCAGTCCTTAATTCGAGTCCCTCTGTTTCAACCTACACACAACTGAGCAACTCAATTAATCAAAGTGAGTCTTGGGACTCTTGGAAGCTTGGAAACAAAGAATTTCTACTACATTTAGTATCCAGGGTAGTACATTTAAACTACATTTAAATACTTTGCTCATCTTGCCACTTAAATCCGTTTTGTGGTGTTCCGGTTTGTTTTACATTTGAAGTTAATACTGTTACTTGAAAGCATTTTTATAGTCTGCAGTGCTTTTCAAGCAGTTTCTGTGCTGTGCGCCTAGGTGTTTAAATCAGTACTGAGTAGCACTCATTTTATTATATTTCTCTTGAGTCTGAAGGTACAACCATAAATTGATTTGGGTTTTACAGTATCCACTGTTATTTTTCTGAGCTCTTAAAAAAATTGTCAACATCGCTCATCTAATTTTGCGTTTTAGTCACTCTTTCAACTTAAAGCAAAAAGGTTGCTTTGGCCAGCTTTGCAAATTATAACTGGAGCTTGTGTAATTAAACCCTGCCTACCTGGTATTTTACTTTACAAGAGCAGACTGCCATCTTAGTCATCGGACTGCTAGAAGCTCAGAAGTTTAGAAACAAAGTATGTAGACTACATTTTGAATCTAGGGAAGTACATTTAAAACACTACAATTGCCTTACCATTTAAGTCAGTTTTGTGTTCCTGTTTGTTCTGAATCTGAAGTTGAAGCTATTAATTGAAGGCATTTTTAAAGTTGCAGAGCTTTACAATCTGCAGTACTTTTCAAGTGGCCTCTGTGCTGTAACCAGGTGTTTAAACCAATTCTGAGTGGGCTCTCATTTTATTGCATTTTTACCAGCTCTTCTGAATCTGAAACTAAAGCAATAAATTCACGTGTGTTTTACACTACCAATTGTTATTTTCTGATCTCTTAGATGAGCAAATGTGGATAATTCACTTATAATATTGTGTTTTAGTCACTTTTCAAACTTGACAAAAAAAGCCTGCTTTGGCAAAAATCAGTTTGCCCATCCCCTTTTCCTGTTGTGCTTTTAAACTTGAAGGCTTCTGAGCTACCTGCCCTTATTGTACATCTGGCCATGTCAGCTCCTCCCAGTCTCATCTTCTCTATACCCAGTCCTAGAAGCTCCTCCCACTCATCTCCTCTGCTCATTTTACTAGGTACTGACAGATGAGATTGGGAAAGCCCTGCCTTGATTGTTAGTGTGCTTTGAAATTGCTTAAAGAATATGTCCCTCATTGCTGGCTTGACTGCCTTTGAATTGCCTTTTAACTACTTGTAGCTAGTTGCTTGATTTGTTTCTTGTACTTTTTTCACCTTTGGCTAACTAAAGTGCGTTTTACATTAAAGGACAACAATGGGATTCTATTAAATGCTCAACTTTTTTGTACTTTTTCTCCTTATTTACTGTCCCTGCTATGAACAAACAAAGCATTTAAAATATTTTACATCTACTGTTTCTCTCCACAAGAACAGTACCTTACTGTGCTGTGGTGGTTTCAGTTTCAAAAACTTTTATCCCGACTTGGAAAAGCTTGCTGCAGTCTCCAATTCACTTATGTCATCAAGGCCACTGAATACATGTAGTTTTCTGACCAATTCCCTCCCCAAACTGACATCACCATGACCGTACTAAAAACCCACCCATGCTGTGATGCCACAGCTGGCTGGTCCTTCCCCTACCCATACAGAAAAAGTAAAGGCTAAAACAAGGAAACAGTACACAAGTTGGAGCGCCTTCTGTGAGCTGTCAATTACAGCAGCTAACAGCTCAAATTACCCTTAGCACTTTGACAGCTAGGGAAGTGAGATGTGAAGGGTGATGGGAGAGGAGACAAAGTAGTACAATTCAGGCTTCACAAAAGACTGTAGTTTAGCCATTCTAAAAAGAAACAGCAGTAAAAAACACTTTTGAAAGTCTGCTCTGTGGCATTTGCACTGTTTATGTTTTAAGTAGTGGCTGAATGGCATGAAAAGTTACTTAAAAATGAGGTAAAGAAGGAAGGCAGAAGGAAGTGAACAGAGGGGAATTATCAAATGGCACAGGTGTGGGTGGGTGTTCAACATGCACCTTTGAGAGGAAGGTGGCCATACAAGAATTAGTCAAAATGGCAAAGGATGAAATGGAGGTGAAGGTAAAGGAAGAGGTGAATACAATGAACCATCTCTGTATTCACAACACAGGACAGTGGTGTGCCCAGAGGCAAATGGAGGACTAAATGGATAAAGGAGGATTAATAAGAGTATAAAAGGGGTGAAGCCTCTAATGGAGAAAATACATGGCTCAGATCAACCCCACCCCCAATACCAGAAGCCTAGCTGAAGTTTTAGCATCTCCATTAGCAGAAATCTGCTACAAGTCTCAAAAAAAAATGGTAATCCAGATAAGAGTTGATGAGAAAACTTATCTTCACAAATTGTGACCAAGGACTGACCCAGGTACCTAAAGATCAATTAGGCAGATGTTGGCTGTAAGGAAAATCATGAAAAAATCGTCAGATAAACATTATGCCTATTGCTGCAGAACAGGCTCCAAGAACTGGTTAATCATGGATTTAATGTTTAGATGGCTTGGGAAGTGGGTAAGCAGAAGGAAGCAAACAAAACTGATGTCCACTAACTGGGGACAAAGGAGGAGGGAAATGACTAGCTGACACTACAAGTCACTTATACACTTTTTTGCTGGACATCAAAAACACTGGAATACAGCTTCAACTTCTTTGTGGACAGCACTACTTAAACCTCAGCTGTAAGATCAACACCACCTGCTAACACCACCACCTGGTAACATATGCCTCATCTTCCATCTTAACACTCCTACTGTAGCTAAAGCACAAGACCTCCCTTGCAACCTCCAAAATCAACCTCAATAGCAAGGCGGGTAACTGCAAATTCACTCAAGCAATCTACTCTCCAAAGGGAAATAGTCTACCTTAATCACTACAAGGGTGATGGGGCTAAGTTTCTCTTTATTTGCATGATGCACATACATGCACGGCAGGTGGGTTGTGGTACTCCTACAAATCAACTATTATAGCTGCCCACTGTCAGTCTGTGGAGTTTTGTTTTCATTTAATCTGTGACAAAGACAAGCCTATAAATTTAACACACTAGTGGAACCATTCCACACTGTCACAAAACCAGTTCTTTATGATTTTTCATCCCTCAGACACAAATAAAGTTCTATAAAAACAGAAAAGAACAGAGAATAAATTACAAAGCACTACACGGAGCATTTTAGCAGAAGAAAGTAAGTGTTCCTAATGTTATATTTTGAACTTTAAAATGACTACACTATTTAAGTGTCCAAAGAAGCAAATGGTTATGAAGTGCTACAACAGGTTCATGAGTGATGCAGTTCTGGTGACCTTGATACACAAGACAAGCACCACACTAAACTGAAGTGGACTTGTGGGATGATCGAACTGCAACTCTACAGTCATTTTAGTCTTGTTACACTGACGGAATCTTTGTCAAATTTTCTTTGATACCAGGAGTATTAGAACCTCTGGAAACTAGTAGTGACTTCCATGTCTGAGGTGTGCCAAACACTGGGATCTCTCAAATAAGGTTGTAGCACGGACTAGGTAGGGAAAGAAAAATCCAGCTGACAATGCCGTAAAACAATGCAGCACACGTCTGTTGTCAATATTCAAAAGGTTTTGGTATGGATAATTTAAAATAAGTATGATTCTATTTTCCCTACAGTGAGACTAAAAGGGAAGGCAGGACATGGGAATCTTCACACCAAGAACCGAGCTATTTGGCAAGTAATCACAAGATTACAACTCCAAGAAGCAGCCAAACGTCAGCGTTCGCCAGTATAATACAGCTCAGCTCACTGGAAATTACCTTCAGCTGGGCGCCACTGCTTCAGTCCTCATGTTTCTTCCAAAGCAGTTAAAACCACCAGGACCCCCTCAGTCTACAAGATTCATTCTGTGCTACTTAATGGTATTTGTGAAGTCATGAATTACACAGCCCTGCTCTTTGGGAATGAAAAACTGTTTTGCCTATTTGTGCCAAAGAAAATGCATTAATGGGATCCTCCGTATACTCAAGGAAACGTTACTATACTTACACTGACAATTTATAACAGAATCCAATTCTCCCACAAGGCCGATCAGAACAGGTTTCATTTTCATACGACTGAAAAGTACAAGAGGGACTAGAGGAACCGTACTGTTGAGAATAACCACTGACTAAGACATAGCAAGGCAGTGCATAGGCATAATGTCTGAGCAACATTTTGCAGCAAAGTAGCTGTCTGATCAAACTAAGTGAAAACGTATACACCTAAATAAAAGCTCTGCTCCAGCTTCCGGATTACATTACCTAATGTAAAATGCTTCATACTGTTACAAATACAGGCATGCTGATTTTTTTTCAGTTATGGGAAAAAGGATTAAATAAGCTATGCTAAAAACCGACCAAGTAAAATGTGGCCTGCATTTAAAGACAGAACAACTTGTATGTAAGACAGACCAACATAGCAGTGGTTAGTTTCAGTGAAACAGTTTAGAAAGCTGCTCCTGTAAAAGGCCCCTGATGGGATCTTGGCAGGTTCTTTAAATATAAAATATAACCACAGCACAGCAGCTCTGTTGACACAAGCTGCTTTATATGCCACTCTGTCCTACTGAACTACATTTCTTTATGCCTAAGAGTCACGGAAAAAGGCTCCCCAGGGTGATCACCACTGGACAAAAGCTCATTAATCTTGGTTTTACTCTCGTGCCATCACTCTGACTTTCAGCCTTCTTGACTCACTTTTTTTTGTACTCACTGGGGATATCTGCAACTCAACTATAGCCTTCATTCTTTGCCAGCTACTAACTCCTATGGGATCATGAGACACTGATCTTTGCTACCAAGAAACTGCTTCAGATCTTCATTATGTATTATCTTTGTCCAATAAACTGTTCTAAAGAATCCCATATTTATTCAAAAACCACCTGCTTCTCTACTACTAATAAACTATAGCAGACTTTCTAATTTCTGGCTAAAACAGTGTTGCCAAGAACAATCTATTAAGTGCAGTGCTACTGCTAAAAACACCTGTCCAGAAAAGGACACCATGGGTTCAAGTACCAGCAGTACATTTTCCAAAGAAATAAGAACATATAGACTTGCTTTATGGTCTGGCAGGATAACAAATTATCCACCCATCTTTACAGTTTAATGCACATAACTGAACAAGACTGTCCTAGGTACAGTTTGACTTGCATGTTTACATTCTCCAAGTATCACATGAGATAAACATCTACCAGCAGGACACTTTTCTTCTGAAGTCAGGGTTGTGCTACTCATCCACCAAATAGAACATCCATTTACCCACACCATTCAATATAGGTTTACTTTTAGAATGATCAAGTAATGCAAAACCTTACACATTCCCTTACTAAATACATTAAAAAGGTCAGATTACAAAGCTGTGCATACCTTTTTTTTTTTTAACTAAACTTCTGCTTGTGTATTTAACACAACAAATACGAAGTGCACCACATGGTGCTTGTATAAAATTATGTGCAGCAGTTCCAAAAGCCATTTAGTATTGAAATTGCTTTTACTAAGTAATGTTTTATGCATCTTTTTTGGTATCGGGATAACCAGTCTGATCTTGTAATAACCCCTTTGCAGTTGAGTCTGAGAGAAAAGCTCCAAAATACAGACATTAAAAGTTACAAAACAGAATAATGCTCCAGAGATATATACAACACATTTACATGTATATTTAAATTAGAAAAGATTCAATAAGTAAAAAAATAATTGTCTAATTTAAACTTTCATAAAACTACTATGAACTAGTGTCACAAACTACTCCAGTAGAGTCACTTGCAAAGGAAAGTAGTACAGCCTCCCATCAGGCATATGCTTTCACTATAATACTGTAATTAAGAGAAGTGTCATGCATTTACATTGCTTATTTTGGCAAATGACAGCTCCATGAAATAATGGAGGGCAGATTTCAACTAACTGAGATACCCTTCATCACTGGTTGTGGGTAAAGCAGGATTTACCTATGGCTGTTTTTTTTTTTTTTTTTTTTTTACAGAGTCAGGATTTCACACGTCTTACCATTATCCCTGTGGTAAACGGACATCTTTTTTGGGGGGGGGCAGCATCTGAGGCTAACAGAAACTGATTTTCCACCCAGAATGGGGTCTGGTTTATTTTCTCAGCTTAGTAAGGAGGAGGAGAACATGACTGTAGTCCATTTATAATAGCTATAGCTGTCCAGACTTATTCTTCCGGGTAACTGGTGGATTACGACTGGCATGTTGACTGGTATGTCCAAGCAGCACGTTCAGTTTTAAAAATTATACAGTGTAAACTTATTTATATAAAAATACTAGTCATCTGTGACGAATTCTCCTAAGAGAATGAACACAGTCGATTTTACAATACAATCTAAGAATAAAAGGAAAATGGGTTAGAAAGTAAACTTTCATTCCGTCATTTCTAAAGGCAGCTGCACCTCTGACAACAGTAAAGACAAAAATCTTCTAAACATTCAGCAGCCCAGACTATTCAAAACAGCCAAATTATAGGAAAAAGGATTAAACTCCTAACAAAGAAAAATGGATAATGGCAATACTGGTCCCTTTACCTGCCTCCTAGGAAGCAGCTGAGCTATTAAAGAAGAAATCTGTTAAAACTACCCATAGAGTAATGGTTGCTCCAGTCTCCCTCAATCAGGATGATAATCAGCCACACGCTGCTTTAAAAAAACTGAATTAAATGAAGACGCTCCTCTGTGGCCTTCCAACAACTGCTACAGTGTTTGGTAAATGTAAGGATACCCTTCTAGTCATACTTTGTCCTTATAATTTGCTTTGTTTCTCTAATCACAGCAAATCTAGTTCTATACATAACTGTCCCTTCTTTCCCAACATGCTGAACTGCTTGAGAACGTAGTACTTTAAGTGCAGACTACTTGCTGTCATGTGATATAATGACCCAATCAGCATGGTTTCAAAATTATGGAATTGCAGACAGACGACTACCTACATTTGACTGTGCCATTATTTTTTGTAGACCTGCTCAGGGTATTCTGCTTACCTCACCCTAGTTCTCAGTTATAAGAGATGCTGAGACCCAGTAGAAGGTCTCAGATTGCAAGCTACCAACCCCTTTCTACTCAATTCAACATTACGTATTGGGTGTCACACAATATTTTCTGGATTTCTTCCTAGTTAGTCCATTAATAACATAATGGGCATGTTAACCAACTTATTGCCGTGCTTTATACAACTATGCCCCTTGTTCTTCAAGAGATTCTTCCTTAATTGTGGAAACTGCTTTCAGTGGCAACTTTGGCAAAGCCTGCCACATGTTTGAAGTTCAAAGATTCATTCATTCTCAGACTGCTTCATCCAATACAGGGTCATGGGGAGTCATCTCTCTGGACTCAGTGGGCACAAGGCATAGCAGCCCATTATGAGTGGTATATGCCAGCCTATCACAGGACACAAATACACATTCTAATTGAAAAGTGTAAATATAGGCAATTTAAAGAATTGTCAATTTACCTATGGCACATCTTTAGGATGTGGGATGAAAGACTGGTTGGTGAACATACATGCAGACTCCACACGACTTTCAGCAGAGAACTGAATTGGAAAAAAGTGCTTTGAGGCAGCAAAATTAACTATTGAACTGATGTGCCATTCAAAGGTTGTGTGTAAACATATATAAACAGAAAGTTAGTAGTTTACATGCCAGCCAGTCTTAAATCCATCTTGATGAACTGTACTTTATGTGGTCCAGATGACCCTAATCTAGTAAATTAATTGGCCTTCAAACACCTTGGCCTGTAGTTTGAAACTCCCATGACATCTAAAACTGTAGTAAATGATTATATAGCAAACAAGAAAATAGGAGTCTACTACAAATTAAGACTTCTTAGAACTGAAGCCTTATGGGCTACTACAGACATGTATGTAGGCTTATAGTTTAGCTGGCAATGTCCCTACAGCAGCCCTAATCATGTACTACAAACATAACCCTCCATAAACTCTACACCAAATTTAAAGATACCTGAACGTTGACTGAAAAGACCCAAGAAACTATTCCATACTTGTAACTCCATCTGCATACATATTCCATCCACTCTACCTTTTCTCACAATAAAAGTAATGATTTCTCCTCTAATTTTGGAAAAAAGGATAACAATCCTGCAAGACAAGCAGTCTCACCCACTCAAATCCATATCTTTTCCACAGATTACATCTGCCCCAAGTCCAAGTATACATGATGAAATGCCTCAGTTTCTACTCACAATGTTATCCTCCTAAATCACACACGTTTGGTTCATCTGCGTACACATGAATTGTTCTGTACTTCATGGTGTTGACATTGCAAGCATCAGCGGCCTTAGGTCAGCTGGTGCCCTAGGCAAAAGGGCTCCATGGCGCCCCCCCCCCACTACCCAGGTGCCCCCATTCTGGTCTACCTACACCAAATAAATAAGGGAAAAGTGCCCCTGCTACATTGGCGCCCTAGGCAGCCGCCTAGTTGGCCTATGCCTAAGGCCGGCTAAACAAATGTGCTCCCACCAGCAGCACTGCCATTCTCAGTAGATGATCTAAACAAGCGGTAGTAAATAAACCAGATTATTAGAGGAGGAGAAAGTGCTGTCGTGGTCATGGCACCACTTTTCCATAACCGCAAGTGTGGGTGGTTTCAAAAGTCACAAAACCTTCTACAGCAGGCAATGTTTTGTTCAATCATCTAGCATCACACAGTGCCATTCTAATAATGAATTAGCTGGAAATTATGAGGTTGGCATGTATAGGAAACAGAGCTCAACTAAAAAGACATTACAGGGATAGAGAATGTCTTGTCCAATATGTAGGAATAATGGAGAGAGAGGTGTAACCAGCAATTCCTAGCAAAACTAGTAGGACTCTGTCATCCCTATCCAATATGACACACAGTGGACCACCACGCCACCCCCCCAGAATGCCACCAATTACCAAGCCACTTGCTGAAGACAGTTATCTTGTGCTTATATTGTGGCATCTTTTGCAGTAGTGGCATGATACTGATCAAGGCTCATTGCTTTCTGGCCTCAACTATACAAGAAATGCTCAACCACGTTCCTCTTTATATCACCTTAGCAGCATCACTAAAATACATTCTACTCATATCCAGCAACCAGGCTACTCATGTGCATCTCACACACACACACACACACACACACACACACACATGTGGGATGATTGGATCAAACTGCCTTGATGGCAAACCAAATTCTGGCACCTCAGGCTCAGCTAATTGCTAATTTCTCTTTACTCAGCCTGGCACATGCTATATCAGTATACTATTATGCTTTGGCAGACATGAGGGGCTTCTGCATACAGCTTAGCTGACCCTTTCTTGTTGCAGCAGTAGTGTGGTGGGTTTGGTGTGATCTTGCTGACAGCATAGACACACTGGTATGTTGCCTAAGAGACTGTGTGATGGATTTCTCTTTGTACCTTAAAAAAAAGTTTGATGGTGGTGATGTGGGTGGATAGTAGAAGGATGCCTTTAGATTAAATAAATCTACACCTCTCACGCTGATTTCTTGTCTAGTAAAGGGTTGTCACTTGGCATACATCAATTCTTACCCTGCCTCTATGAGTTTTAATGTTAGAGGACTGGCACCAAAAGGGTAAAGACTGATGATGGCTGCACTGTCTGGTAATCTGATGAGGGAATCAGTTCAATTAAGTTCAAGGTAAATGTGATAGCTAAGACACAGCAGTAGTAGCTTAAATACTTAGCTAAGATGCATCATTAGTACAATAAAAAGTTAACTGACAAGATAAAGCAATGGTAGTTAAGTATGACAGGATTATAACGAAAGACAACCAGTTATAATGTCCTCTGTATAATATGGCAAAAAAGTCAAAGAGTAAATGCTTTTCTACAAGTATAAAACATAGCAATGGTACTTGGAGAATGATGCAGAAAGTAGTACATTAAAAACAATGGACTAGCAATTGCCTCAGTACATTACTCCACAGTGAAAACAAAGACGGCAGACAGGTTCAGTGTTTAGTACTACACGCCAAGAGGCAACCAAAGTTGAAGAAATGGGCATTACAAGCTTATGGCACATACAGTTCAGCTTACAAACAGGTGCCAGCACTTGCTAGCTGCTACATAGCATGGTATAGCACAATTAAGCAGAATACCAGTGTCAGGGACAGGATTGAAAACTATCCCAGGAAGAAATCAAAGCAACGGCCAATTTAGAGGCAGTCGTGCAACAGTTTGGCATAAGCACCAGGCTATACAAGACAGTACAAAGGAAAACAGTTAAAACACACAAAGAAGCCAATAAGAAACAGTAGTGCTAACAGGTCAAAAGAAAATTCTCAGCTCATTTCCTTCCTCTCAAAAGTAAAACAGGAAAGGCCCTAAAAGAATTAAGGTTTAAAACAGGCACTAGATTCCCAATATTAGCTGAAGTGCAATGACTTCAGTCACTTCTGTGGTGTTGTAGGGCTCAAAAGTGTGGTCCAGTGTAGCAGCTGGCAGCATTAAGAAAAGCTATTCAAAATAAAACAATGAATACCTTGCAAAGCAGCCAATAAGAACTTCCTGCTGAAGGAACTTTTAAGGAAAAGTTGAATTCCAGCATCCTAAAAATAAGTATGGAGGTCTTGGTGTTAAATCCTGTTATATGTTGTTTCATCTTTATTCAATGTCTCTCCAAGGGGATTAACTGTAACTCACTTAAAGTATTTCCTTTGCAAAGCAGTATCCTTAATGGGATATGGTAACCTGAGACCCTTATTAGCATGAATACTGAAAATAACAAGTGCTTCAATTACATGATTTTCCTAACTTTTACCCTCACTGGACTGGACTCTTCTGCCACCATATTATAATAATTTGCAAGAAATGCAGGTATAATTAGGCTTACACTATGAATAGATTATTTTTAATTAGTAAGCAATATGTTGTTTACCTGACTATCTGCAGTCAAGTTTGTTACCTTAAGGAGTCAAAGACTGCTTTACTTTGTTATACATTCTGTCTATTCTGCACTTCAATAAATACAATTTATATGCTTAAAAATAAACTAGGTATAGGGCTGGCAAATATGTGACAACAGAGAGGATACTAGTCCTTAGAAACATAAGAATAATGTTTCAGTGATTGGTGGAAAGGAGTATGTTAAATGCATCCTCACTAAACCATATTCAGAGTTGTGGGGGAGGTCAAGCTTTTATTGCACTCGGAACATAATGCAGAACACCCATGCCAAGGATAAGATGCAAGCCTACCCCAAGAAGATATCACATCACATGCACAGCAATGGCCAACTTAAGAGACCAGGCAGTTAAACTGTTGGCATATCTTTACTAATTATATACATCTATATATATATATATATATATATATATATATATATATATATATATATATGTGTGTGTGTGTGTGTGTACACAGACATACATATATATATATATATATATATATATATATATATATATATATATATATATATATCAATCTATAGTGCGTTTATTACCCTATCATACAATTTAATTAACGAATGCCATTTCATTCTACCTAAAATATCTAAACCACAAAATATCGAACATACAGAAGAGCAAATTCTTTCCGAAACACACACAACACAAGGACACCAAAAACAAAGAAATCACACACATACACTTGGAAAACCATAATTCTACACTACCTACCAACTCACCTTAACCCAACTCTAACCCTAAAGTCCCTAACTAACATTTATCCTTACCCGCCGCTCCTAACCCTAAAGTCCCTAACTAACGCACACTCTCCTTACCCGCTCCCTAACCCTAAAGTCCCTAACTATCACACACTCACCTTACCCGCTCCCTAACCCTAATGTCCCAAACTATCACACACTCACCTTATCCTGATCCGTTCCCATCCTTAACTTAACCCGGTCCGTAACCTCCGTTAACATACTTCTCTTACCACGGTTCGTAACCTTATCACCACAGTAGAGTAAATAGAGAAGATATGGAACGGACAACCGAAATCTTACCCTAGGTAAGATTACGAAGTTCCGTGGGTTCATAAATGTGAGTTTGACAAAAACGGGTCGATATTATACCATTCGAAGATTACAAACTTCAATACTATAATATAGACCCTATACACATATACATATATATATATATATATATATATATATATATATATATATATATATATATATATATATGTGTGTGTGTGTGTGTACACACACAACCACAGGTCCCGGATAGTTTGCCGAATGGCCATTTCACCTAAATTGAAATGGCCAGGAATACTTGCGCAAAAGTGCTTTTTGCTGAAAAAGCACATTCACGCAAGTATGCGATAAGGTAAGAGAAATCGTGGAGGAATGGCTGTTACTGAGATCGTAGTACAGTGCCCCACTGTAGTGCGATCTCAGAGTGAGAATGTAAAAGTAGGGGGTGCGGAGGCACAGCCCTCCACATGGGTCTTCTACACACATATTATACATATATACACACACAAACACACGGTCTACCTGATAACACTGACACGCGAAAACCGAATGTTCAAAAACATGAAACTTCACATGCCCAACAAACCACAATCCAGACAAATCAAGAAACAAAACAAATCCCGTCCAAAAAACACACACAACATCAGCACACTAAAAACCTCACAAACCTACACTAAACCTTACATACACAACTATCTATGCACTAACCTTAACCCAAACCCTAACCGTAAGATCAGCCACCATCGCACACTCACCTAACCCTAACATCTGTCACTATCAAACACTAGCCTTACCAGTGTCCTAACTCACTTAATCCATCCCACAAGCCTAACCCCACAATTAACACGTTGGTGTACTCAGCATAGGGATTTTCAACTGTCGATCACCTCAGTTGTCGATCTTCCGGTGTCTGTGTTCTCGTCGTCAGCATTATACAGTTTTGGCGTCATCAGGTAGACCCATATACACATACATAAATATATATATCTATATATAGATATATATATATATAGATATATATATATATAGATATATATAGATATATAGATATATATATT